>NC_139977.1:35056668-35254926 GCF_963993115.1 Abramis brama | reverse complement strand
TCTAACCAACTATACTGTTGGGCATAAAATCACTTAAGTACGCTTTGCCATAAAACTAAAATAGTTCAAATTGTAGAAAATTCTTCAGATTGTTCATACATGTTCAGATACATGTATGATGTTGAAACATTATTTTTATTTTTTTATTTTTTAACCAAAAGTCAGTGCAATATATGCACAGCAGATATATTTATATTGGACTGAACAAAAACATGCTCACAAAAAAAAAAAAAAAGTACACTGAAAACCATGGTTCATTTTGTAGTAACTATGGTTTTACTACAAAAACCATGGCTCATTTTATGGTTACTATGGTTTTACTACAAAAACCATGGTTAAACCAAGGTTATTGTAGTAAAACCATGGTTCATTTGTAGTTACTATGGTTTGACTGGAAAAACCATTGTTAAACTATGGTTCATTTTGTAGTTACTATGGTTTTACTACAAAAACCATAGTTAAACCATGGTAACTATAAAAAAAAACCATGGTTAAACCACGGTTATTGTAATAAAACCATGGTTAATTTGTAGTTACTATGGTTTTACTGCAAAAACCTATGGTTACTCCAAAAAAAACATGGTTAATTTTCATAAGGGAATGAAGTCAGAGTAAAGTCATAACAGAGTCAGGCTCTGTCAAGGGTTAGTCACCCTTTAAAAAACAGTGGTACAGCCACCTGTGGCACAGCACAGTCTTCTTCAGTGCGCAGCAGTTCTCCACCGCTTACCAGAAAAGGCACTATTCTTCCCCTGCTGGATTTAAAGGTAAGACGGAAGATATAACATGTAATGATGTATTTGAAAAATGTGATTACAAATAAATAAATAAGATAAAAAAAGAATTAAAAAAAGTCAGAAACTAGCTGACAGAAAAGTTTATTTTCTGAGGTATATCTTTACTTCATTAGAAATTTTATCAATGACTTTCAATATATAAATCAACTACATGAATGAATAAATAAATTCCTGTGAAATATAAAGTACAAAAAGAGAGAAATCCTGTCAGAGTATGAAGTTTAAAAAATGAATCCTGTCAGAGGCTGATCTTTTTCCACTTCCAGGCAGGAAATGTAATTTTCTGAGGTAAATTTTCACTTCACAAGAAATGTATTTACATAATGAATTTATTAATTGGAAGTTTAACATTTCGTGACGTAAATATTTATTAAACAAACAAACAAAAAAGAAATCTGTCAGGGATTGGAAAAGGGGCTGTCTATAGGGTTATGGCTAAAGTTGAGTTCATTTTCTGAGGTAAAACTTTACTTCATAAGAAATTTTATCAATGACTTTCAATAAATAAATCTAAACTACAACTAAATCAGTTATCTCAAACTCAATTCCTAGAGGGCCACAAATCTGCACAGTTTTGCTCCAACCCTAATCAAACACACCTGATCCAGCTAATCAAGGTCTTCAGGATTACAAGAAACTTCCTTGCAGGAGTGAGTTGGAGCTAAACTGTGCAGAGCTGTGGCCCTCCTGGAATTGAGTTTGAGATCACTGCTATAAATAAAACAACATGAATGAATAAATAAATTCCTGTGAAATACGAAGTAAAAAAAAGATAATTACACAAAAATGAAACAACACAATATAAAGAAAATGAAAAATATATCAATAGTAATAATGTTACAAGTATATATACAAGTCATTTCTGTCATGATATTTTCATGTTTTAGAAAGTAATTGAAAAAATTATGAAAGTTATAACCATACCTTTTTTTCTTCTATTATTCTTAGGATGGCAACCCCCAGTCGGCAAGCACCACTCAAACTGAAGTGTGTGGGTAACCGCAGGATCCAAAAGGCTTTAACTTTTGTCTCCAACAACAATGCAATTACTGTTGGAGCATACCGGATTACCACACAGTCAGTCCTAACAGATGGACAGACATGTTACATCACAATTAGAAACGGAAGTGACCCAGAGTTTGAAGAGGATGGGTCGTATGTTGTTAAAAATTTCACCCTCTCAAGGAAATATGGCCGGCCATGTATTTTTATAAACCGCTTAAGCAGGAAATTCAAAACCTCACCATTGGCCATAACTGAGGCGGCAGAGAGAGCTGCTATGGAGGTCCTCTGTCCTCCTTCCCCATGTGTAACTGGGGAAGAACAGAACATCTTCTCAACCCCTGGGTACCTGACTCTGCAGGGAAATATTGAGATAGTAAGTTCATTTAAAAGCATAATTGAATATCTAGTACATTATTGATAATGTACTAGATTATCAATGTGTTTCTCAATCACAGTCCTAGAGTACCCTAACTGTGCGTTCACACCGCAGGCGGCGAGAGCGGCAAAATTCGCTCTCGCCGCCCTGCCACCGACGCCGTAGAAAGATTCGGGGACGCTTTGACGCTCTGACGTAGATTAGAATGCGTGATTTTTAATAAAAACTTTATTTAAAGGTGGCCGCAAAAACCGTAGCTGCAATTGGTCAAAATCATTATTATTTTGAGCAAATGAATTGCATTCCTGCTGAAAAAACAAGCGTTTTTAGTTCAAAGAAGTTCTAGCGCGAAAATGTTGCCTATAAATAGTGTTGCGCGGCTTTTTCTAATCAAACTGACAACACTATGGATGACAAGTCGTTCAATAACGGGAAACCCGCAACAGAAATGATTAATTTTTCCTCCATTTTGCTTAGGAACTAATGTGGTCGGAACCAAAGTTTACCGGATTGTGTTCTCTTGTATCCTCTCAGGCGGAGGACTTCTACATTCCGATTGGTTGCCGCTGGTTGCCGCCGAACCGCGTCATAGCTTATTACCATAAAGTTGACTTGTTTTCAACTCTTCTCGCCGCTCTCGCCGTCCAAGACGCGCCGCGCCGCCCTCGCCGGAGCTCGCCGCCGGCTCTCATTGAAAATGAATGGCTTCCGGCCACTTTGACGCTCTCGCCGCCTGCGGTGTGAACGCACAGTTACACTCTTATTTGAGATTTAGGTGAATTAACCTTGATTGGGAATACATAGAAAATATTCAGTGTTGGGGATACCTGGACCAAGATTGAGAAACACTCATCTGTGACACTGGGCTGTTATTTTCCAGGTGCAAGTGGCCAGGATGACTCGGGCCCATATTCCCATCCTGGACCTTTGTCTGAGATGTGGAACTACCAGCAAACTTTACGACATCTCATTATGGAGAGAGGAGGCGTTGGTGGAGCTGTTTGTCGGCGATAAGGTGGAGGTCACCCACCTAAGAGCCAATATTCAGCCGAATGGAAAAGGAAAATTTGACTCCTCCAACTACACAACTGTCAAGGTAAACAAATATAAATTTCAAAGATTATGAAAGACAAATAAACTGTCAATAAAAAATAAGAACAAATAATTAAACTGCAAGCATTGAGATCTTCGTAATCGAATCGGGAACATCTATATTGATACCCAGCCCAAGAGTGAACTAAATTAAGTCAAAGAGGAGAAAAAAAACCCACTTTCTTACATCGATAGTTACAATCCCAATGTTGATACCCTTGGCATGACCCTTCTGGCTCTCTGTCCTGCAGTTAAATCAGTATAAATGTTAGATTTCTTCTAAATATTTACATTAATTGTTTAGACATAAAAAAATTATATATACTGTGTATATTATTCACTATATATTTCATATACAGTATATGACGGTATTTTTTTGTATGACTGTGCCTTTATGTTTACCCTAAGTGTGGATTTGTTTTATTTATTTTTCACCAGATTGTTGAGCGCCAGACCCTCGAGGCAGAGTTGACGATTACTGGAGTTACAGAAGTTGACGGCATGCTCATCCTTTTGGACAATGAGTTAAAAGACTTCACTGTACCAAATCATTTTTACTCTGGCAATATTAATGACTTGGTACAGCAGCTTCCGATTAAATTAAAAGTCCAGCACGTTAATCATCATGTGCTGAGACTTCAACACCTGGAGCAAGTTCAGATCGTGGATCCAACTGAGGCCGCAGAATCCCTGGATCCAGTTGAGGATGCAGAATCCCTGGATCCAGTTGAGGACGCAGAATCCCTGGACCTAACTAAGGACGCAGAATCCCTGGACCTAACTAAGGACGCAGAATCCCTGGATCCAGTTGAGGACGCAGAATCCCTGGACCTAACTAAGGACGCAGAATCCCTGGACCTAACTGAGGACGCAGAATCCCTGGATCTAACTGAGGACGCAGAATCCCTAGACCTAACTAAGGACGCAGAATCCCTGGATCCAGTTGAGGACGCAGAATCCCTGGACCTAACTAAGGACGCAGAATCCCTGGATCCAGTTGAGGACGCAGAATCCCTGGACCTAACTGAGGACGCAGAATTCCTGGACCTAACTGAGGACGCAGAATCCCTGAACCTAACTGAGGACGCAGAATCCCTGGACCTAACTGAGGACGCAGAATCCCTGGATCCAGTTAAGGACGCAGAATTCCTGGATGGTGAAAACACTGAATGAGGATTAAAATTTGTTTGTGTCATGATCATTGACTTTTATTTTGATTTTGATTAGGTTTTGTTTACTTAAGTTCTGATTGATTTCTATTTCTGATTGTTTTCTATTTCTAAGTGTTCTAAGTACTTCGCATATATATTATTAAATGATGTTTTATTATAATATCTTGTTGTGTGCTTCTTTGCTTTCACCCCATTACATTATTTTTTTTTTTTATGGGGTTTTAGAATGGGGTTTTTCAATTTGAATAACATTGCGTAAATTACGAAAAACGTAAAATGCATGAGCTGTTCTCTGATTGGTGCAGGAAAAGTTTCGAAGCATCAGGAATGTTGAAAACAGTGCCATCTTTTTTACAGCTCAGGGGCCTCATTTACAACCGTTGACTGACGCAAATAACAGTTTAAATAAATAAAATAATGATTTAAACTATGTTTTACTTCTAATATAAACAATTAGATTAAATATGCCATTCTCATTAATGGAGTTAAACACTTAAACATGAAATAATTACTGAGAAGTTACAACATTTTTTATATTCAATCAATATAAATATTTGTTGTGGATGCAATGTTTTTGAACACTTTTCCAGTGGCGTGCTGTGTATTAATATTTTAACCACAGAGATAATTGCTTATCATGATAAATAATACCAGATTGTCTGGGAAAATAGTTTCATGCAAGGTGCAAATAATGCCCAAGGCCTATCTGTTTCCATTAAAAATATAAATCAATTAAAAATACAATTCGGCCAGTGGAAAAGATTGAGAAAAACTTTCTCTGAAATGTATTTTACACTATTTGATTTATGTATTCAAAAACAAGGCAAGGATAGGCAACTACATGATTTTTATTAATGTATTGTGTCTTGTACTGTTAAACGTTATCATGTGGATGAATAATCATATACAAATGATATGCAGATGAGGATCTGCATAGTAAAACTAGGCGTTGTAAGCTCCTAGGGTTGCCACCTGTCACGGTTTTACCGGGATTGTCCTTCTTTTTAATAACCTGTCCCGGAAAATTTATCCGGTTTTCGAAAGGCTACGTGAATATGTATGTTCAATTTACTATTTTCTCACTTGCAATAGCCTATGCATTGTGCACAAAGTGGTCGGTGTCTCTCATAGGGTGTCTCTTGTGTGTAGAATGCGCTATCATTAGCTCTGGGACGGGTGTGTCGTGTGACGTAGACTACGTCATCTAGCGCGTCTGTCTTGGCAGCTAGCCAGTTACTACAGGCGGCAAATTGAAGCAGTGAAGAAGATTGTACGTCGTCAACATCGTTTGTTAGTGTTAACATGGGTGGCGAGACGGAGGACGAAGATGACAGTGTGCCAACAAAGACTGATAGGCCAGTAAAAAAGAAAATGAAATGTTCGACCTACTTTAATAATGACTGGATGAAAAATGAAAATTACTCCACATGGCTAAAGCCAACACCAGGCGATCCACTATATGCTACTTGCTCCGTATGCTCAGTTAAAATTCTGGTTAAACATGAAGGCAAAACTGCTTTGGATGACCATGCTAAAACAAAGAAACATCAGAGTCGCGTTCAAGTAACCAGACAAACAAAGGCAATTTCATCATTCATGATTACAAAAAACTCAGAGGACAAAATTACTGTCGCCGAATTAACAGCTACCTATCACGGCCATAGCTACCTGACAACGGACTGTGGGAACAAGGTCAGTGCAAAAATATTCAGTGACTCTGATATTGCAACTAAAATGTCTTGTGGCAGAACTAAAAGTGAGGCCTTAGTGGAAAATGTGTTGGCACCATTTAGTCAGCAAAGATTAGCAGCAGAGTTGCAGAAAGCCCACTATTTTGCAGTATGTTCTGATGCATCCAATTCTGGGCACACAAAATTGTTTCCCTAATCCCTACACAGTCCAGTATTTCTGTGCATCCGAGGGTGTGAAGTATGGATTGTTAGACTTTTACGACGACTCCAACGAATCTAGTGAAGCCATATTCAAACAAATAGTGTCTATTACTGAGAACAATGGACTTTCAGTCAGCCAGATCAGTGCCTATGGTGCAGATAACGCATGGTCGGCACAACTCAGTTTTTCAGAAACTCAGAGAAGCTAACCAACAAATTGTGAAGGGCAATTGCAAGTGTCACATCATAAACAACACTGTCAAAGCAGCTAATCGTGTCTTTAGTGCTGGAGGCTGTGACGTGGAGGCCTTTGTGCTGAAGGTTTATAGTGAATTCAGCTGTTCTGCTAAAAAAGTGGAATTGCTTAAGGACTTCTGTGAATTTACTAATACAAAATACAGGGAGATTCTGAGGCATGTCCCCACACGCTGGCTGTCTTTGCTGCCAGCAATACAGGAGATTTTAGAGTGTTGGCCAGCTTTAAAGTCTTATTTTGTATCCCTGGGAAAGGAGGACTGCCCAAGCATCGTCTGGACATTTGTGTGTGGTGCAAGTGATGCAGAAAATGTAGACTGTACTGTAGCTGAATGTATCCTTGCATTCATGCACAATGTGATGCAAGAATTTGTTTCATCTATTAGGGTGCTCGAGAGTGACAGTGCTACTGTGATTGACGTTTACTCTGTAATGAACCGATTGCAGTCAGCTGATCGCAAGGCGCACAGACAAATTCTATGGCAGCAAAGCAAAACAAATACTGAGGAGCCTTTTACCCCAGCAACAGGAACAGTTCAGGAGCCTGGTGGGCAGATTGTTTGAGAAGGCAGTGCTGTATCTTGAGGATAAATTTGACTTCAATGACCAGGTTCTTGCACACATTGGCTGTCTCAGCCTTTATGAAGGACAATCACTCCAGTGGTCAGAGTTGGAAGTTTCGGTGGAAAAACTGGCCCTGGATGTTGAAGAAGACGAGTTGTATGGTGATGTAGTCATTCTGAATGAGGTCTTGCACACCATTCCAACAGACCTTACCCCAGACAGAAAGTGGGCCTATTTTTTTAGCAAGGCAACTGAATCCACCGAGCTGTTGAAAGTAGTTGCTTTTGTTTTTTCCATACCAGTCAGTAATGCCTATGCAGAAAGAGTGTTGGAGGATGATTGGTCCGATAAAAGAAACAGACTGTCAGTTGCAATGGTGAAGTCTGAGCTTCAGGTCAGATTGAATTTCAAATTGTCATGCACTGAATTCAAGACATTCATTGAAGAACAGAAACCACTGATAGCTGCAGCAAAGTGAAACGCCAAGTATAGATGGAAGACTAGGTAAGCTAAGGCCTATTTATGTGTGATTTTGTTATTCCAATGTCTGATTGAGACATACTAAATAAAAGTGGCTATAGATGTGGCTAAGGTATGGTAAATGCAAATCTAATGTCATCCCTCTACTTATTTCTTTAGCAAAGAGGAAGCAAAAGCAAGCACAAGCACCAGTATCTAAGCAATCAGGTAAGCTATAAGTTAAGTAAGATAAGTGAGAATACTTGAGATGTTTAAAATATTCACGAGTCACGACTATGCACAATCTTACTGCAAAAAGGCCAATTTTGTTTTGTGGGTCTAATGTCTAATGGACATTTTGACTTGTGAGCAAAGCGGTCGGTCAGGTCATCGATATGTCCAGGTTTTTTATCAGACATAGGTGGCAACCCTAGTGTGTGTGTGTGTAGGGTATAATTGCTGTGTCTCTTTCTGTGTGTGTGTGTGTGTGTAGGGTATAATTGCTGTGTCTCTTTCTGTGTGTGTGTGTGTGTGTGTGTAGGGTATAATTGCTGTGTCTCTTTCTGTGTGTGTGTGTGTGTGTGTGTAGGGTATAATTGCTGTGTCTCTTTCTGTGTGTGTGTGTGTGTGTGTGTGTGTGTGTGTGTATGTAGGGTATAATTGATGTGTGTGTGTGTGTGTGTGTGTGTATGTAGGGTATAATTGCTGTGTGTGTGTGTGTGTGTGTGTGTGTGTGTGTGTGTGTGTGTGTGTGTGTGTGTGTGTGTGTGTGTGTGTGTGTGATGAAACTGCAAACTATCTTCAGTAAAACTTTTCTTTGATGTATTATAGTTCTGACTCCGGGTCTTCTTCTTCATATCTGGTTCTGGGTCTTTGACTGTAAAATTACTGTATTGTGTCTTCCCCTTACAATATGAATACAGTTATTGGGCATTTTAGTTACATTTTGTGTAAAATATCAAATTTGTTGCAATCAGATGAAATAATGAGTCTAAAGGATATGTTAAAACATGATCTATGTATGTTTTGCATGCTATCTTTAACTCTAGTGCTGTAGTGCTGTAGTGCTAGCTCTCTGAATGACGAGTTAACATCTTGACCACTGTGAGCTGCAGATGTGGAGGATTAGTCATCATGAATTAGCAGAAGTGAGCTGTAGAAGTCTATTCATTCACTTTCACATTCAGGAAAGACACATTCAGCCACAATGTTGGTGTGCTGTAAACTTGTTGGACGTTTAAATTCACATTCAGGAAAGATATGAAAGCCAAGAATGTGTCAAACATAATTTATCATCACAAGCTGACGGTTGTGTGACACATACAGTATGACCTAACATCAGATTATTTTCATTGTAACTGGATGTGAAGCATCTGCAGTGTTTAAAGTATTTACTCTGAGTGTTAAACTGAGGCCTAGTCCACACGGACACGGGTATTTTTATAACCGGAGTTTTCCCTCCTGCGTTTTAAAAAAAAATCCCGTCCACACATGCTCGGTTTAAAAGAAATCTCCGCCTACATGAAAACGCAAAAAACACGCTATCACGCGCTGTCAAGAGCATGCCACACCAGCAGGCGGCGATCGTAAAGCCACGTTGGCCAATCAGAAGCCTGAATCAGAAGCAAAAACCCCGGTTTTACTGTCTACACGACAACACTGCAACCGGCGTTTCTGAAAATCCTCACCCTGGCAGGGGTTTTCAAAAATGTTCGGTTTCAGTGACCTGATACTGCGTTTCCGTGTGGACGAACGGCCGAACCGCGTAAAAAAAGTCACGGTTATAAAAATGCCCGTGTCCGTGTGGACAAGGCCTGAGTGTCATTTGATAACATTTGTTAACTACATTAGTTAAAGGAGAAGTTCACTTTTAAAAAAACTTTTGCTGATAATTTACTCACCCCCATGTCATCCAAGATGTCCATGTCTTTCTTTCTTCAGTCGAAAAGAAATTAAGGTTTTTGATGAAAACATTCCAGGATTTTTCCACATATTATGGATTCCATTGGGACCCAAACGGTTCAAGGTCCAAATGACAGTTTCAGTGCAGCTTCAAAGGGCTTTAAACGATACCAGACGATGAATAAGGGTCTTATCTAGCGAAACGATCGGTCATTTCAAAAATAAATAAAAAAAGTTTACGTTTTATAAGCACAAATGTTCGCCTTGCTCTGTTCTGTGATGCGCGTTCGTGACGTCACGTAATACGCAATTACGTTGAAAAGGTCAAGTTTGATGTGTTTACAAATGTGCGGAAGGAGGACCATATAAACATTTTCAAATGTATTTGTGTCAGTTTATCGTTTAAAATGCCCATTTCGTGTGCGCATCCTGAGTGTTTTAATATTAAAAAGCCAAAAAGAACATTTTCTTCAATTTTTCAAGCGTGACCTTTTCAACGTAATTGCGTATTACTATGCATGCTCTCTTGGAGATTTCTCTGGGTAGCCGTAAAAACGGCTTTTGTGTGCAGGCAAGCGGGCAGTGAGACCGGCTTGTTGACTGCAGGAAACACTGGACCAGTCGCGATTTCTGGAACTGGTCAAGCGATTAACTTTGGTGGAAGTCCGGCGGCATCCCGCAACCACGCGCCCACATCTACTCACAGAACCGAAAGCCCAGCACTCGCTCTCTCAGTTCACCACTGCAGAGAGTTTGAGCGCGGGCATTCTGCCCGCTGTTATCAGCGCGGCCCCCGCCTCGAGCGCCGCGAGCGCTACACCTGTGGCACAGCACAGCGAAGCCCCTCCATCGCCGAGCGATCGGAGCGTTTTTCGCCTTCAACCCCTAGCTCTCCATGCAGACGCATGGGCAGAGCTTCCCGGGGTTTCGAAATGGGTGCTGAACATCATAGAAAGAGGCAATTCGCTGCAGTTTCGCCGACGCCCTCGCCGCTATACAGCGCGCGTCGAGACCACGGTAAAAACAGAAGTAGCACACTTACTTCGAGCCGAAATAGCGAAACTATTGAGCAAAGGGGCCATAGAGCCTCTCTCTCAAGCCCAGAGCGAAGGGGGTCTATACAGCAGATACTTCCTGGTACCCAAAAAAGACGGGGGTCTCAGACCCATACTAGTTCTAAGGCATCTGAACAAAGTGCTTGTGAAGCGACGGTTCTGGATGCTCACGACCAGACAGATCCTTGCGCAGGTTCGCCAGGGAGACTGGTTCGTGTCAATAGATCTGAAGGACGCGTATTTTCAAATACAAATAGCGTCACGTCACAGGCGATATTTGAGGTTCGCCTTCGAGGGCCAGGCTTATCAGTACTCAGTCATACCGTTCGGCTTATCCCTGGCAACCCGTACATTTACGAAGTGCATGGATGCAGCGCTCGCACCCCTCAGAGTGAGGGGCGTGCGAGTACTGAACTATCTGGACGACTGGCTGATTCTAGCGCAATCCCGCTCAGAGCTCATGGAGCATTCGACCATTTTACTCGACCATCTCGAGAAATTGGGTCTCAGTATCAACTGGGCGAAGAGCTCTCTGTCCCCCAGCCAAACGATATCGTTCCTGGGCACAGAGCTGAACTCGCTGTCTATGGTAGCACGGCTATCAGCACAGCGCGTGGTAGATATTCAGCGGGCGGCGAACTCTTTTCGCTGCGGCGCTACGGTCCCGCTCAGAAAATTCCAAAGGATGCTGGGTCTCATGGCCTCAGCATCCTCAGTACTACAGCTGGGCATGCTCCGCATGCGTCCACTGCAGTTTTGGCTGAAAGCGTGAGTCCCACGCCGAGCGTGGGCATCCGGTTTGTTCAGTCTCAAGGTCATTTACAAGTGCATCGCAACTTTGAAACCTTGGAAAGCGGACGACTGGTACCAGTCAGGTGTAAGCCTGGGGACTTCCTCGAGAGTGAAAGTGGTGTCCACGGACGCATCCACCTTGGGATGGGGAGCGCTGCTCGAGGGCAGACCGTTCTTTGGCCAATGGTCAGAACGGGAAAAGCTTCTGCACATAAACTGCCTCGAAATGTTGGCAGTGAACAACGCGTTGACACGCTTTTGTCCCCAGATAAAAGGACACCACGTCCTGGTCCGCTCGGACAACATGTCTGTGGTGTCCTACATAAATCACCAGGGCGGCCTCAGGTCCAGAAACCTGTACAGGCTGGCGGAACGCCTCCTGGTTTGGGCTCAGCTCAATTTGCGCTCGCTGAGAGCGGCGCATGTGCCAGGGACCCTGAACGAGGGACCAGACAGGCTGTCCAGGAACAATGTTCCGGCAGGCGAATGGTCTCTGCACCCGCAGACAGTCCAACTGTTGTGGAAGAAATTCGGCAGAGCGGAAATAGACCTGTTCGCGTCTCAAGAAAACGCTCAGTGT
Source organism: Abramis brama (assembly GCF_963993115.1). Lineage (NCBI taxonomy): Eukaryota > Metazoa > Chordata > Actinopteri > Cypriniformes > Leuciscidae > Abramis > Abramis brama. Next base: position 35,242,985 of record NC_139977.1, on the reverse strand, counting down.
CCGGAATTTTTCTCCAAGAGCAGGGACGCGCTGGCTCATGTGTGGCCGCGCCGCCCGCTCTATGCCTTCCCCCCCTGTCTCTCTCCTGCCTCAGGTGTTAGAGCGGATCAGGGAAAAGGGCTGTGCGGTGCTGCTCGTAGCTCCGTTCTGGAAAAACCAGCCGTGGTTCCCAGTCCTGATGCAGCTAACGAGCACCGCACCGTGGCCGGTGCCAGTGAGGAGGGACCTCCTCTCTCAAGCACACGGCTCAATCTGGCATCCTCACCCGGAACGGAACGTTGGTCCCTTCATGTTTGGGCCATCAACGGGTACATGTCAGTCTCCCTGAGGGAGTATTAAACACGATCGCACAGGCTAGAGCTCCGTCTACGAGACGGCTCTACTCCTCGAAATGGTCGGTGTTTGTGGGCTGGTGCACAGCCCGTGGCGAGTCCCCCACTGCCTGTGGGGTGACGGAGGTGCTTTCCTTCCTACAAGAGCTGCTGGATAAGGGCAGGTCCCCATCCACGCTCAAAGTTTATGTGGCGGCTATAGCAGCGTTCTCAAAGACAACGCTTGGCCAGTCGATAGGAAGGAACGATTTAGTCATCCGCTTCCTTAGAGGGGCTAGGAGACTGAATCCTCCCAGACCGCCTTCAGTCCCCGTTTGGGACCTTTCTACGGTGCTGGAAGCCATGAAAGGTGGACCATTCGAACCTCTAGAGTCGATTGATCTAAAACATCTGTCTCTCAAGACTGTGTTTTTGCTGGCTCTCGCTTCAGTGAAGCTCATAGGGGACTTACACGCGCTCTCCGTGAGCGCGACGTGCATGGAGTTTGGGCCAAATGACTCTAAAGTCATACTCAAACCTAAGCACGGTTATGTTCCAAAATCCCTCAACACGCCGTTCAGGGCTCAGGTTATCTCCCTGTCAGCCCTGCCGGCCTCTGACGAGGAAGGAGACGCGGGCCTTCTCTGCCCAGTCAGGGCACTATGGGCTTATGTGTCTCGCTCGTCTGCTTTCAGACAGACAGAGCAGCTATTCGTTTCGTTTAGTGGGCGGTCTAAGGGACTAGCCGCATCGAAACAGAGCCTATCCAGATGGATAGTTGACGCTATAGCGCTGGCGTACGTCTCAAAGGGCATTCAGTGCCCGTTAGGTGTCAGAGCGCACTCCACAAGGAGCATGGCCTCCTCGTGGGCCTGTTCAAGTGGGATTGCCTTGCAAGATATATGTACGGCGGCGGGCTGGGCCTCCCCGTCTACATTTATAAGGTTTTATAACCTAGAGGTTCCCGCCCTGCAGGCCAGGCTGCTGTCGGTCTAAGTAACCAGTACTATCTGAACTGATGCTATCAGATCAGAGTGCTGTAGTTGTGAGCACAGCTCCATGTTCGACAGTATTCTCATATAGCACCAGATGTGCTTGGGCAAACTGTGTAAGACCCACATTTTCCCATCAGTTCAGGCCGTACTCCGCCCTGTCTGTATGACGATATTTGCGTCTAAAACAACGCTGCTATAAGTGGAAGTGTGTGGCTTTGCCCCTCCCCCTTCCCGGACTCTCTGTGAGTTTCTTGAGTGATTGTGCACTACATGAACCCCGGGCTGTCGCCTTCGGGTCTTTGGTGTCAGATCTCAGCATGCACGGCGTTTTGCATGGGGTCCCCTAGCATAAGATACTTACGCAGTACGAGAGACCTCTCGTAAGAGAACGTACTCGGTTACTAACGTAACCTCGGTTCTCTCTAGAAGAGGGAACGAGTACTGCGTATCTTGCCGTGCATGCACACGCTCTGGTTGCTTCGATGATGAAAAACCAGATATTAGCTGCCTGCGAGCGATATTTATAGGCCTAGACCACGGCAGGCCTCGCTCGATAGGCTGCTGCAGTTGCCGCTGAACAGCCAATAGGCACGCAAGCTGCCTCGCCTATGTCTGTATGCTGCTGCAACGCGTTTTGCATTATTACAAAATTAAGGACAATTTTTGGCTTCAATATCTCGCGGAAAAAGGATTTTCCCCTAGTGTAAGATACTTACGCAATACTCGTTCCCTCTTCTAGAGAGAACCGAGGTTACGTTAGTAACCGAGTACGTTATCGACATTCTTCAAAATATGTTCTTTTGAGTTCATCAGAAGAAAGAAATTCATACAGGATTGAAACAGTTTGAGGGTGAGTAAATGATTTTCAGTTTTGGGTGAACTATATCACTTTAATGAAAGATGCAGACATGTGTTTGGCTTCTTCAGAAAGCAAGGAACAAGACAGTATTGCACTATTGCATTGCACTATTAGCGGAGTAAAGTTAAGTCTCTGTTAAACTGCCACCATGTCTTTATTAGTTATTTGTAACATTACAGAATTAATTAATTTACGTATTGTTAAGGTCAATATAGACTAAAAACCATAATACATTATCCTATTAATTTCCTGATCCCTCAGCTTATTTAGCTTATTTATTTAGAAAATTAATTTTCTATGGGCATATATACGGCTGAAACAGGTAGCCTAGTGCATCATCCCAAATTTTTCAACATCAACATTTTAATATAATTATAGTCAAATATGGCCTTTAGAAAAATGTGTTTTTTTTTAAGGAGCTGGGGTAGTGCACTATATAGGCCCCTGTGGCGCGGCCTTAGCTTTTGTCCTTAATGGCATTTTTTTCCTTACATTACTTTTACTTTTATACTTTAAGTAGTTTTGAAACCAGTACTTTTATACTTTTACTTGAGTAAAAAGCTTGAGTTGATACTTCAACTTCTACAGAAGTCTTTTTAAACCCTGGTATCTATACTTCTACTTGAGTAGGCAAGGCAAGGCAAGTTTATTTATATAGCACATTTCATACACAATGGCAATTCAAAGTGCTTTACATAGAAGAAATTAAAATAATAAAAAGAAATAAGAATAATTAAAACAGTTTAGAAAAATAAAAAATAAAATAGAGTACAGATAGTCGGACGAGCATTGGCACAGTGCTCATTCAGTAAATGCATAGCTAAACAGATGTGTTTTGAGTCTGGATTTGAAAGTGACTACAGTAGGAGCACATCTGATCTCCTCTGGAAGCTGGTTCCAGCTGCGGCTGGCATAATAGCTAAAAGCAGACTCGCCATGCTTAGAGTGAACCCTTGGTATTTCTAGCTGATGTGATCCTAATGATCTGAGTGATCTGTTGGGTTTATATTCAGTGAGCATATCTGCAATGTATTGAGGTCCAAGGCCATTGAATGATTTATATACTAGTAATAATACTTTAAAATCAATCCTAAATTTAACTGGGAGCCAGTGTAAAGACCTGAGGACTGGTGTGATGTGTTCATATTTTCTGGTTCTGCTCAGAATCCTGGCGGCAGCGTTCTGTATGAGCTGCAACTGTCTTATGGTCTTTTTGGGAAGGCCAGTGAGGAGTCCATTACAATAATCCACCCTGCTGGTGATGAAAGCATGAACAAGTTTCTCTAAGTCTTGTCTGGAAACAAAGCATCTAATTCTTGCAATATTTTTCAGATGATAGTATGCTGATTTAGTTATTGCTTTGACATGACTACTGAAACTAAGGTCTGACTCTAGTGTCACACCAAGATTCCTGACTTGATGTTTAGTTGTTTGACCCCTAGAGTGAAGGTATGCGTTCACCTTGAGAACTTCATCTTTGTTTCCAAACGCAATGACTTCAGTTTTGTCTTTGTTTAACTGAAGAAAGTTTTGACACATCCAACTGTTGACTTCATCAATGTATTGGCACAGGGAGTCAATGGGGCTGTAATCGTTAGGTGATAGGGCTAAGTAGATCTGTGTGTCATCTGCATAGCTGTGGTAAGCAATTTGGTTCTTTCTCATTATTTGGCTCATTGGGAGCATATACAGGTTGAACAGGAGTGGCGCAAGAATTGAGCCTTGAGGACTCCGCATGTCATGGATGTCCACTCAGACTTATGGTCTCCTATACTCACATAATAACCTCTCCCATCTAAGTATGACCTGAACCATTTCAGGACTATCCCAGAAAGCCCCACCCAGTTTTCCAGCCTGTCCAGAAGTATGTTATGATCGACAGTGTCAAATGCAGCACTGAGGTCGAGTAGTACCAGCACCGATAATTTGCCTGAATCAGTATTTAAGAGAATATCGTTTATTATCTTTATGAGCGCTGTCTCTGTGCTGTGGTGTGGTCGGAAACCAGATTGAAAATTGTCAAAGTATCCATTCGAGCATAGGAATTTGTTCAGCTGATTGAAGACAACTTTTTCAATGATCTTGCCTATGAAAGGAAGATTTGAGATCGGTCTATAGTTGCTTAATATGGTCTTATCCAGATTGCTCTTTTTCAGGAGGGGCTTGACAACTGCAGTTTTCAGGGAGTTTGGAAAATGTGAATACTTTTGACACCTCTGGCTGCTGCAGGGTCTGAAAATGAAATATATGGCTTCAAATGAATGCTAAAATATCCTTTATTGTCAGAATACCTTTTTTGAAATATATGGCTTCAAATGGTTGCTAAAATATCCTTTATTGTCACAATACCTCTTTTAAAGTGTAGGCTAAGTACAAGTTAATTGATGATTATTTGTCTGTTTAAAATAAATGCAGACTATAGAATCACAGGGTACACTAACCACCAAACTAGACATTCAGTCTTTGAATTACGTTTTAAAATAAGTAATTTTCAATCATTAAGATGTGCAATGCATTAAACCTAGAACAATCCTTTTTTTAATTATGCTAATTTGCATAACAATGCGGTAAAATAGGCGCTAACGATCTGTGTTTTCGCGGGTGTTAGATTTTGACAATGGAGGGAAATATACTTCTGACTCTGGGGAGAACTACGGCAGAAGAGGAGACAAGCGTTTAGGCAGCTGCCTGGAGTGGCAGTGTGTTGAGCTCCCAGCTCCGTCTGCTTCTCACTCCCTGTTATTTACCCAGAAACATTGTTTGCTCGCTATGTAGGGTGTGATACGTAAAGTATTCGTATATTATTCAAATAGAGTACGAACATAAATGTATGCTATTCTACCTGGAGTAGATATTTATGTTAAAACAATGTCAATGCTCGATGATGCATTTGGAGCTCACCTTTCTTTTCAAAAAACTGAGTGAGCAACTGCTTGCCCTCATTTGCCTTTCTCTCTTTAATCTTCTTTTCTTTTCGTTTTTGAAATTTTCCTTTCTTAAGGAAAGACATGACTCTTCCCGTCTTCCTGGTTCCTATCACGGCTCACTCCACCTCCCATGTGTCATCAACAACTGATTCATCGCAGGTCCCGGCTGAAGATTGTACCGCAGCCAGAGCCATAGAGATTGCTCTGACCGCAGCAGAAGCCCTGCGGGTCGTACCATTTACATTGATTCGAGAGGGGTGGTGGGGCCCTGCACAGCATGAAAATTACTTTTTTTTATACCAAAACAGTGCCTAACTACAAGTTTAGTTTTGCACAAGAACATTTTTATTTGTACATAAATGCTAAACAAATGTTATGTATATGTATGTATAGAAAACTGACTTCTAAGCCCCAAAACCCCCGGTACTTGGTCCGACGCCCCTGCTAAGAGTTACTCATATAAATGGTTGAGTTGTGGCCAGCCAGGCCAGGCAGGGAGAATGTGATGATTGCATTTCTATGACAATGCTCTGCCAAACATCCGCTGTGTGCATAGGCGGAATTTGGGGGTGGGACTGGTGGGACATGTCCCCAACCACAATTTTCTAAGGTCAATATTGTCCCCACCACTTTTGAAATAACCGGTAGTCCAGGCAAAGTAACTCATTTTGGAGCCAAAAATATAACTAATTGTAAAATAATTTTTTTCAGCTTAGATCATTTCTATGAGGTGTCCAGAAAAACATACTAAAAGTCCTAAGAAATCCCAGTTGAGGAAATATGTTAAATTCTCATCAATCCGAGATGTGTGCCAATAAGGCCAGACAACAATACACCCCAATGGGGCTATTTTTTTTCCTTTACTCCTATCAAAATGAAACTTTACACAATGAAAGAACCCATGAAAAGTAAACATTTTTGTATTACAAGTTTCTTTGAAAATGAATTTGAATATGCAAATGAGCAATATACTAATCAAATTTGCCCAAAATACACTCTAATGGACTTATTTTTTCCTTTACTCCTATCACAATCAAACCTCACAAAGAGAAAGTAAAATTTTTGTTTTACAAGTTTCTTTGAAAAATCTATTTTAAATATGCAAATGAGCTCAACACTAGGCCTAATTGACTTATGGCCAAGAAACCATAAAGTCACAAGTAGAAAAAACAGGGGCCAAATAACTAACACATTCATGTCTATTCAGTAAGTTAACCTTTAAAGAATGATGACATAAACACGATAAATTTGAAGTCACTTGCCACACTCACCTGGGTCACTTGCCACAAAAAGACTTATACTGACTGTTGTGGCAAAAATATTCATTAAACAATCAATCGATGTGTAAGAGACATTTCTGAGTCAAATTGTCTTTTAAAAGTATTTATTCTTGCAAGAAGGCCCAGTTGCCACACAGAAGTCACCAGTACAGTCTGTGAAACAAGTGCGACCCGGAGAGGAGTCTTTATACTGCTTTCAAGGTCTTCTGCTTACAGGCCCTTATCTAAACAAGGAGAGGCTTCCCTGCTAGTTTTCTAATCCTGCTGAGTTTATTTTTACAAACTCACAAGTTCTAAATTGGACGGCCTCTGACCCCCTTTTCAATCTGCCTCCTCCTGACGTCTCACCTGTTTCCCAGTGTTTAAAAACACACACACATTAGTCATATGTTGGCAGACTACGTACAGTCCAGAAAAGATCATTTCAATGACTTAATAATGAAAATCAACACTGTAAATCAATAAAAATCTAAATTTTCCATTACACTGACCTTAAGAATTAATTGCACAATCTTGCCTCCAGTTGCTTTCTAAATTCCTTTTTTTTTTTTTTTTTTGTGAACAAGCCTTTCCTAATGACATTCCCCCACAGATAACATCAAAAGAAAGTCAGAATAGCCATCTTAGTCATTAGTAACGTGGTGAGATTAAAGTTTGGGCTGGTAGATTTACAAATGATTGGTATTGTTGGTAAGAGATAACAGGCAGAAGTCATTCAACGATTCACTCTCACACAGAAGACAGATGAAAAACCAGATAGACACACTTTACAGACATTCCAGCTCTTTACAATAATTTTGCCAGACACCAAAACTGTTTCTCTTTTTGTAGTTAGCAAGTATTTCAGACCAGGCGGGCCACACATCAGACTTCCACCGTTTGTAAAGTAGCTTTGCAGTGTTATGAGAAGCTAGCAATAGCAATATCTAGGTAAAAAAAAAAAAAAAAAAAAAAAACTAAAATAAAATATTAAAAAAAACACCAAAAAGAATCCTCCCCTGTTGTTGCTGCCTTGTCGTGGTGGAGAGGCTTGTGTGCCTCCGTGACCCTGAAGACTATACCAGTGGGGGTTATACCCCTGGCAGGTACTACCAAGCCAGGCAGTTTTCAGGTTAGAGACCAGTCTAAAAGCAGCATTACCATCACCCATTGGCAGTAGGATGACTGGATGAAGATTGGGACGATGTATTTGTCATACATATGAATGGTGTTTCTGCCTATGCAAATTAGGACATATTCAATAAGTATGGCGCTCATGTGCATATTCCAATTCATTTCAAAAGAAACTTGTAATACAAAAAAAGTTACTTTTCATGTATACTTTTACTATGTAAAGTTTTATTGTGGTAGGAGTAAAGGAAAAAATTAAGCCTATTTGGGTGTATTTTGGGCATATTCGATTAGTGTACAGTTCATTTGCATATTAAAATTCATTTTCAAAGAAACTTGTAATACAAAAATGGGTACTTTTCATGGGTTTTACTTTCATTGTGTAAATTTTCATTTTGATAGGAGTAAAGGGAAAAAATAGCCCCATTGGGGTGTATTGTTGCATCTCGGATTGATGAGAATTTAACATATTTCCTCAACTAGGATTTCTTAGGACTTTTAGTATGTTGTTCTGGACACCTCATAGAAATGATCTATGCTGAAAATTTTTTTTTACAATTAGTCTGTTGTAAAACGCTATTTTGCCTGGACTACAGCAGAGCATTCATTTAGTTCGTTTTTTAAATAAGAGGCGATCTAGCGCTGAAATGTGTTGTTTTTTTTAAATCAACTGATCAAAGTGCTCGTTGCCGCTGCGATCAGTGGCGCGGATACTATGTTTGTTTGTTTTCTTGTTATTTTTAAGGTTAAAATTCAGGTTTACTTTATTGTCCCAGAGGGAAATTTGTCTTGGGCTCAAAATACTCACATACTGTAAATACAATCATAAATCACCGCAACACCGCATTAAAAAAAAAATAAAAAAATTCATTGCACAGTAAAAAACTAAAATGAACCATCTCCATCTCGCATAGCCTACCAATGCATAACTCATAAAATACATAAATCACGTTTAATTTTTGCTGTTTTGTTTTGTATCTTCACTGAAAAGCCATTAAATAGCCAGTAATACATATTAAATGCAAATATGTTGAGAAAGATGTTTTTTTAAATATCATTTATCAATCAATATCAATATACATGAGGCTCATAGTGTGACAACATGCCCCTCAACAGGGGTTAAAGTTATTCGTACCTCTTAACTTAGCTCAGGAACAGCTGCTAAATCAGAGACTCAGGCTTTCCCACTACGATTCCAGTCAGAGACCAGTTTAATTATCTTGGATTAGAGTTTTTTCTTCATTATCTGGCATTTCTCAGTGGAACTGCAGTCTCTTCTGGATCAGATTGAGTGATCTTCTGTGTTGGTCTCCACTCAGCTCTTCATGATGGACACTGTTACAGTTTTTCTCAATTGCTTTGGCTCAGTTCTCAAATGATTTTTTTATTTCCCAAAACATTAAGTTCAGATCTCTGAACAATTCGCTTCTTTTTCACATCAGATTGGAATTTCTTATTGATTTGAGCAAATTGCAAATGCTTTGGCACATGTGTGCAAAGAGTACATACAACTGTCTGCAGTTTGGACAACAAATAATTGCATATGGCTTGTTGATCAAAACTGATGACTCGATTCTCACTTACACTGTCAAACACTTCAGAACTTCTCAGACATTTTTTATTGTGTAAGCCATCACATTCAAAACGATCTATTCAATTATCATAATTAGTATACATGAATGTATATTCTAAAATATATCTGACATTGACATTGTTTGTAATGTCTGCTAAATTGGCACATGACCTCTAATTGCATTCGCAATCTAATTGCAAATTACCTCTAATATGAATCAACCATTTAACCAATCAACTTTAGGAATATATATATATATTGTATATTTAGATTGCCCACAGCACAATCACTGCTGTAGAAGTTTTTGAGAATGGAGGACGTTCACAACCCTGAACTGCAGCAACATGCTCGTGGAAGAGCAATTGGAAGGCGTGTAAGAATACGTGGTGGTGGTAGAGGAAGAAATAATCGAGGAAGAGGTGGAAATAGAAGAGTCAGAGTCTCTGATGAAATCAGAGCCACACTTGTGGATCATGTCATAAATCATGGTTTTACAATGGAAGAGGCTGGTCGAAGAGTTCAGCCTAATGTAAACAGGTCCACAGTGTCATCAATTGTGCAAACCTTGCGTAGGGAAAACAGGTAAATATGTTTTTTTTTTTTTACAGTATGTCAAGTATTTTTACAGTATAAACAACAATATTGTAAAGGTAAATTTAATTAGACTTTAAATAGACTTTTAGGTAAAGGTAAAAGTCTATTTGTTTATTCTATAGAACTGCACGACAACCTCGCGCTGGTGGCAGAGCAGCAGTATTTAACCAACTGCAAGAACAAGAAATTTGCAACATGGTCATAGCCAACAATTCCATCAGGCTAAGAGAGATCCAAAGTGCAAGCATAAATGACAATGTCTTTGCAAATATAAATTCTGTCAGCATTTCCACCATAGACAGAGTTTTAAAAAGACATCAGATGAAACAGCTCTATAAGGTGCCATTTGAGAGGAACAGTGAAAGACTCAAGGCGTTGCGGTACCAGTATGTCCAGGTAAACCATTGGTGTGCACTTGTGAGTTTTCCTGTTTTTCTAAGATGCCTGTATTACTTTACTGTAAGTTTCAGAAACCCATAAGAAAATACATTTACTGTTACATTTTTTTCTGTGTTTCTTCATAGAGAATCATGGAGTTAGAAGTACATGAAACGACCCACATTCTTGTTTTTGTGGACGAGGCTGGGTTTAATCTGTCCAAAGGCCGGAGACGTGGTCGCAATCTCATTGGACACCGAGCCACAATTGACACACCAGGCCAACTTGGGGCCAATATTACAATGTGTGCTGCCATTTCAGAGAACGGTGTGAGCACACATATTCCACACATTGGGCCCTATAATACCCAACTTCTCCTGGCCTTCCTAAATGCACTTTACAGAAGACCTGATTCCAGAACAAGAAAGAGGTTGACCACATCTGACTACATCTGACCACATCTGACTACATCTGACCACATCTGACTACATCTGACCACATTTGACTACATTTGACCACATCTGACCACATTTGACCACATCTGACCACATTTGACCACATCTGACCACATTTGCCTAATTATGTTGTTGACAAAATACTTTATGACAAAAATACTTTAGATTTTGGTGCCCTTGGCCAAATTATTGACACAATAACTAGGTTTTGAAGCATGAATTAAATGTTTTGGGTGAGTAACTACATTTTGCAGACATGCTATAAAGTTTTGAAGTTCCTGCAAACAGTTGTGACATTTGCACTCACAGTTTAGAGAATGTTAAGACTGTTGCGAAAAATGTGCCAAAGCAATTGAGAAAAACTGTAAGATGAATAGACTCCCAATGCTGAGCTTTTTATCTTCAGCTTTACCTCTGGCTCCCTCTACTGGTTACTGTAAAGAGCTTCATACAGCAGCAACAAAACACTTATGAAATTATAAATAGTGTATAATTCGTCTCAAATCTATGCACCGCCTAAACCTCCTTCTATTGTTTTGGTCAAAATTTTTATTTAATTTATTGTCATATTTATTTATTTTGTTTATTTTTATTTAGTCTTATGGTTTTGGGTGGATCTTGGTCTTTGTTGTATAAAATGTTTAATAAAGCATTCCCCCTAGACAATAATTGAAAATGTTCAATACATATTTGTGCTCAAGTGTGCATAAACTGACTTCATTGGGATATTCACTGCAGTAAAAGAGTCTAGCCCTAGTCTTCAGGATATGGAAAATAGTGAGATTAACCATTTTGAAATATGAAATATACTTTATTGTCCCTGATAGGGAAATGTGTAATGGACTCGATTGCCAGCATTTCGACAGAACCTGATACATTAAAAATTACACCGAATATTCATAAACTGATGTGATAATCATTTTCAGTTCAAACAATATACAGTATCTGTGATTTAGATTTTACAGAAAGATTCCCAAGTGGACAAGCCATATCTAATAAACCTTTCTAGAGGAGGCACAACCAAACGCGTTTAGACTTTCTCAGTTTGTGTAAATCTACTTAGGGTTCAGAGTATTTATTTTCCCCACATTAATTTCACATATGTCTAGTACAATTATGTGGTGCGGTTTAATTAATACAGTATAAGCTAATTTTTTCTTTTTTTGTCTGTGCAAGCCAGCACATTCCCCTGCCGGTCCCAAGCCCGGGTAAAGACAGAGGGTTGGGCGTCAGGAAGAGAATCCGGCCTGTTAAACCTATGCCACACTGTAAAAAATTTCTAACCCTCCCAAATCAAAAATTTCAAGTGACCGATAACATCAAAATTTTTCAATTGGCCCAAGTGAAATTCTGTAAATTTCAATTGGCCCAAGTGAAAATCTGTAAATTTAATTGTATAATTTACAGAATTTCACTTGGGCCAATTGAAAAATTTAGATGTTATCGGTCACTTGAAATTTTTGATTTGGGAGGGTTAGAAATTTTTTACAGTGCACATAGATAATTATGCATGATTTTCAACGACAATCAGAGCATGCTAGGGCGTCCCCCATGTTAAGCGACGTGCAGACGCTGTGAGAAGTACGTGAGCGAGGAAGACAACACTTAGAGTGGCAACCCTGAATATCGGGACGCTCACTGGAAAGAGCAGAGAGATAGCAGATATGAGGCAGAGGAGGAGACGTATAACATATTACCTATGAGGAGAAAGAGAAACAGAGATTCTGGAACCAACAACATCCCACACACCGAAGAACTTATCCTGACCTAAACGGACATGTCGGCACAGATAGAGAGGAGTATGTAAGATGGCACGGAGGAAAGACAAGAAGGCAGAGAAATGACTTTATGAGAACAACAGACCTTGCGTTGGTGAACACCTTCGCCCATGGAGAAGAGCAGACCAAATCAAACCTTGAGTGACTATGACTGTGAGAAGAGAAAACCTGAGCACCATCAAAAACTGCAAAGTGAAACCTGGGGAGCCAATAGCTCCACAACACCGACTGCTAGTCATGGACATGTGTACGGCAGAGGAAGAGGAAAAGAAGGAAAAGAACAAAGAAAACGAACTATAGAGACAGAGAAGGGCGGCGAACTGACAGCGAAGTTATCGGAGATGTTAGAGGAGAAGATGACCAATGGCGATTTGAGATAGGAGGACACGTATCCCGAGGTAATGGAAATGGCAAAGGAGGTACTTGGAGAGAGCTGAGGGCAGCAGTATCTGGAGAAAGAGTCATGGTGGAGGAACGAAGAGGTTCAGTAGCGATGAAGAACAAAAAGGAAGCATTCAAGCTGTGGAAAAGAACTAGGGATGAGCAGGATAGGGAGGAGTATAACAACCTGAACAAGATATCAAAATTATAAGTATCTAAGGCAAAAGACAAAGCGTACAAACAAGTTTATAGAGATATCGAGGAGAACGGGCCGAAGAAGATCTAGAAACTGGCAAAGACTAGACAGAGGATATCGATCGGCTAAACTTCGTTAAGGACAAGGAGGGAAAGATCATGTGTGATAGGAGTAAATAAAACTGTGCAAATGGATAGTCAAAGTGTTATCCCACACACACACACACACACTAACAGACCCCTTAAACCTACCTGTGGAAGACATGTCATCTTTAAGATGTGTGTGATCATCATCTGACAGTAAAAGAGCACACACACCTTATTCTAATATGGGATTGTATTGGACTGGTAAAGAGTGTTGGTCGTGACAGGAGAGCCTCCACTGAAGGAGACAATATGATGAACACCAAGTCTAAGAATGTTCCAGGTCTGGTTGAAACACCATCATTGGTCTATAGAAACATTCTGGGAGTCAAGACTATAGAGGAGGAATGATGTCCTCCCTTCCCTTCACCGTCACTCTATAATCACTCTGTGCGCAACAATAATCATTGCTTGTCAATAAACATTGCTTAGTCTACCTTCTGTGATTGTATTTTTTTTTTTTTTTTTTTGTGCAGAACATACAGAGATGACATTTATGACATACAACTTTGCATACAATATACAAAATTTATTAACAATATGTTCAATGTCATCAGAATACAAATGAGGTAAGAAGAGTTAACAATGAGCTGAAAAATATGATAGATAAAAAGAACGAGGACAATATATTAATCTATACATCAGTTACACTGGACAATTTTTGAAAAAAGTTTCATAAGAAATGTTAATGCAGGGTCCAAAGATGAGAAGGCAAGTTTTAAAGTTGAGACACTCACACACGGATAATGCATATTTTATAAAAATATTAAAAGGAATGGAACTGAAAATATCAGTGCTCGCTCCTCTATAAGCGCAACATGTTTAATGGATTTTTTTGTTTGATTTTTGTTGCAAAAAGGTAATGAAGTTTCAACTGTAATAGTTTACATATTCAAAACGATGAATAGTTTATTGGCGTTGGGTGACTACAGTAATCTACAGCAGTGTTGACAACAGTGGCTGAAATTAACCTCTACAAACACATCTGTCCTAATAGAGTGTATATCAGCTCTATAAGCTATAGCCAGTGCCTCCACAGTCCCGTCAGTAATGCTCAAGGTCCCATTATCAACACCAAAATACTCGTGTTCCTGTTTCCTGAATACAGGACAGTCTCTGACTCGATAAAGACACAACAATATTACAAATAACTCCTTTTCTGATTTCCATGCAACCTCTGGTTAATATTTGTATAAACTTAGTACTCTTCTAATCTACTTTGTGCACTTTAAAACAAGTCTTTTTAGGGATAGTTCACTCAAAACTGTCCACTGACTTCTAATGTATGGACAAAAAATATTGTCTTTTATGTTCTAGAGGAAGAAAGGAAATTATCCAGCTTTTGATCGACATGAGGGCATATGTACATTGTCAATTTTCATTTCTGAGTGAACCATCTTTTTAATACATTTACATTTAATCATTTAGCAGACTTACAAATGAGGAGAACAATAGAAGTTATAACAATATTCAAGAGCTGTGAATAATAGTGTGAATAGTAGTTATTTGGTAAAAGAGTATAATGTACATGCATTAGAAACACAAGCAAGACTATGACATTAAACTACTTGATGTTGTTGATCTGCCAGTCTATCGGGGGAATTAATGAGAATAAACTGCTTTATACAACCCTCCTCTCCATCGTATGACACAGATCGTCAGCAGAAGCATCAACGGCACATCAATACATCTTTAATAAAACTCTGTTTACCGTATGTGTTTAATGGACCGCAAACAGAGCAATTGAGTTTTGAGTTTTATGAGTCAAGAGTTATCTCTAATAAACCTAAATATCACAGAAAGGAAGGGTGTGTGCAGTGAGAATGACATTAGGCGCGTTTCCATCACAGATTTGAGCAAAACTTTAGCGATTTTTAAAAATGCCGACAAAAAACTATTGCGAAATGACGGCGTTTTCATTAACCGATGCCATGCGACTAAAACTTCATTTTTCCACTCGCGATAAGTAAAATCTCTCCAAAAACCATGGCAATGGACGTTGGTAGGATTATGTACTATATCCCGGCCACTGCACTGGCCATTATTATTAATCGCAGGAGATGTGTGTGTGTTTTCAAAGCATTAATGGTTAGGAACGGCCCTTATTATACGTGTGAGCAGCTCATATGAGGAGTTTCTGGGTGTTTCTCCCTCAGATCTGCTTCGAGGTCTTGATCGTGGCAGTTTGAGGTTTAGAACCAATATTCCTGTAATTATTTTGTCTTATATGAAATTCATAAAGAGCTCAGTCTCGTCTTCAGTCCAAACACACCTCGTCATCTACGTCAGCTGACCTGTAAATGCGCAAAAACTGTTATTGAAGTTTTGAGAAATATTTCTTTTTCGAATTGCCTGAAAAAACTCCTCATGCGAGCGGAGAAAATTTTTTGCGATAAATGGGAGTGTTTTGTTGACATGTTTCCATTGGGCGTATTTTCAATTCGTAATTGCAATTTGAAGGGTAATGGAAACGCGGCTATTGACTTCATTTATTGAGTGCAGATGTTTAAACTGAACAGCAGGCGGTCTGTGAATGAGACGCGGGCTTTTGCATTGAAACACAGCAGGCAAACTCTGCTCTACTGTCTCGAGAGTGTTCGTCCCAGCTGTGTGTCGAACACTGATCTGTGTCAGTTCTACAACAGCAATTCATTAACCCTCCAACATCAGGCCTCAAGAACACGTACAATACACAGTCAGCCAGTGATTTCAGAAACATGAGACAAAAAAAAACACCTACACTGTTGTGAGCTCCTAAAATATCATCTATAACGATCATGATTAGACTGGGGAGAATGAGAAAAGTGTAAGTCAGAAGCACCACGGACAAACTTCACAGAATTTTTTTGCGCTTTAGAGGAGTAAGCGATATTGCGCGTGAAAGACCGCGACAAGTGCCAACAAAACACAGAATGATTATCGGGTAGGGGATTAAAAAGATGATCGCCATGGTCAGATCGCTAAAGTCTATGACTGTTAAGATCAGAGGAACAAGCCAGATGATCACAGAAACGCCACAGCAGACTTTTAGTGAATGAGATCTGTACCAGATAGGAGGAGAAACCAGAAGATATCGTTCAAAAGCAACACATGCCATAAAATACAGACCCACAATCAAACTATGCAAATATACTTCACCCCCCTGCCCTGTGAATATTATTTTTAATATACAAATGATCTGAATGAGATCTGAAAGAATCAAATTAAAAACAAACACTGGAGTGGAGCGATCAGATTTGATAAGACCACACAACGCTAACAGAGTTAAGATCGTGACTAGAATCTCAGTGCCTGAAAAGATCATGATAAATATTATTGTTGAACAGTTATGTTCCATGACAATCTCTTCAATCTGATGGGTCCATTCATCTTCATAATTTACTCCACTTGATCCGTCGATGCTGGCCATTGTTTCATGAAATCTTGACAGGCAACACTAAATAACAAACCAGTCATTAGTTTTAAAAAATGCATTTACTATTTACTAATTTATTAAAAACATGCCATAACTTTTCTGTGTGACTGTTGAAATAAAGTTTCCTCAGTTTGTTTTAGAGGAGATGTGTGTAATGTTAGAAAGCTTGAAATACGTGAAATGTGAGATTAAAGTTTGGAAATCCTCCATTTGAACAATATCACAGAAGCAAGAATATTCTGAATGCTGTTGTTCTGAATATTCAGTCCAGCACAGCTGCAAGTGTACAATGGTTTATTAAACTAGGAGTAAATCTTGAAGAACTTACGTTACTGACAGGAGTGTGTGTTTCGTCTGCAGGTCAAAGCAGAAGTTTGAGTAGCAACACACAGATGACAGATGTTTCACAAGTTTCCACTGCTCTTCATTCACTGCACACACTGTAAAAACACACATCTTAAAGCTTTTGGATATAATGTAGGAAATGCCTGATATTACAGACAAACTATTTGATCCAACATGTCAAACTGTAATTACCTTAAAGACTCAATTAACTAACAATGGTAGTTTGAAAAACCAGTCTAACTTTCACAAATGTTTCGGCTCAACTACGACGACTGAATCTGAAAACGCTTTATATCTGATGCTTTCATTTTTAAAGTTCACTCAGCGTTTATTCATATCTTCAGTAGAATCAGAAACCCATGAATGATCGCGAGAGAAAGTGGTTCCGACAGGACCTTAAAGAAAACTTCCAAACCAATTCCATCTACATTTTCTTCTACACATAATCAAGCACACTAGAGAGTCAACAAGCTGAACAACATGTGCTAACGTTTGACTAAAGGCTGAAACACAACGACACAATAAATCCCACACGAGACGACATGATCTTACCGGGAATCAGACTGAAGACGCTGCTCATCAGGAGATGATGGTGTTTATGAGCTGCTCACATTCTTTTATAGCCTGAATTAACTCCAGAAACACCAAACACAGATGCATTAAACATCATTTACAGTTAATGAACATGCAACCGCATCAACAATCATCCAAACTCCACAATATAAAACAATTTAAAGCCACAAGTGTTATAGAAATGAAAATGTGAATAGCCAGAAATACAGTGATATAATACTCAGATTTTGTCATACTGTAAAATTATCAAATTATGATTAAGCAGTAAGGGCTAAATAAAAATGTCATGAGGTTGAAGGACAGGGTAAGGTGACAAGACAACGCAAGCACACATCCCAAACAAATGGCCATGTGCTTACACATAAAACATGAGTGTCATGATCCTGCCTCAAGACAAGAGAAGATCTGGGACACAAAGGCAGAATCATGACAAAAAACATCAGTAAAGACAAAATATTTTAACAACTTTTACTACTGAAAACAAAATCACTACATGTTTATTTGCAGTTTCCAGACACTGATGTTTGTGAATCACCGCATGCATCCGTCAGTAAACGTTGAGTTAGTTTGATTCTGCACTGCGCTTTAATAATGTTCCACTAATGCGTGTGATGTAGTGATACATGTAAAGTATACTAACTGTATCCAAACGAGAAATGGGCATTTCTGTTAAATATTTACAAAAAATGCGTTCCAAATGTTAAATTAAATATTGATGAAAAGCTAATTCATGTTCAAATATTGTGAACACTAGACTTTTCCACAGTACAGTACACATGAGGAACAATCAAACAGCATCTCAGCTTATGGTGAATAATGACAGTAATGACACTTTCATTAACATGTTGATAGTGAACACAAAAGTGATGTTATGTATATATTTCACATATGATGAAATATGATTATATAATAGCTAAAATGATCAACAATACAGTTTTTGTGCATTCTTTAACCTTTAAGTCATGAAGGATGTAACTTGAAGCACTTCTACTGAGTATCATAATTGATTTGGATTCTTCCATTAGAAAACTCTTCCCTATTGAGTGGATGTGAGTGATTTTTTCCTCAATTTTCAAAAGCTTGTCATCAAGAGATCCAGTATGATTGCACATTTCCTCATTTCCCATCAGCATTAATTCATTATGAATGTAATGAATGAATAACACTAATGTTAACTGTTTCCTACTGAAAGTATCTGCACAATATACTGTACTATCTGTGAGTTGAATATGCTTATGTGGACTTAAATCCCGACTAGCATGAATTTAGATTTTGAAACAGATTTTGGTGAACAAAAGCGAGGTGACGGCAGCACTCGGGTCGCAGAAGTCTCTTCTCCAACTGAAAATCACACGCCTGTCCTCAGTTATCATGCCAATTAAGGACATGAATGTGTAACAAATTAGCTCAGGGGGAAATATTAATAATAGCCTATGCCGTGTATTTTCAGAAGTGCTGGGTACAGAGACGCATTCATTTTTTCTCTTTCGCACAGGTCATGTTTTGAAAGATGATAAAGATAAAAATGTATACAAAAATGTGATGTCCGACTCGTTTTATTAAGAAGAAAGCCTCAAGTTTTCAAAAAGCATTAGACATATGACCCACTATTCTGCTTCATAAGTACCATGTTGACAATATGACATGACGTGTTTTAATGTATCTAAATGTAGCAGAGCGGGCGTGGGTTGACTCAAATTGATATAATTTCCGACTACGCCACCTGGGGAATTTCACCCCAAGAATTTAACACAACCTCTTAACACTGGCACACACAGGTTCTAATCACTGTTGGAATCAGAGACATAGGTACTGAAAAAGATTTTATTAATTATTAAAAGTCATAATGGTTATAAAAAGCATTGACCAGCAATCACTCTCATCTATTTGTTTACTTCTATCGTTGGCAGCAGAGGAACCTGGGCTTACCCACAGGGGCAGTCTCAAGATATCACCCTTTCGAAAATTACTCTATTCACAGTGCACACACTCAACGACTCATGTCAGAGAAGACCACGACACACAGTGAGGACGTCACCACCTAAATGGTCACTCGTCTGCCCCCGGGTGCCCAGGCCCTGCCAACAAACAAAAGAAAAAAATACATTATCAAGCAGTGATATGCAAAAAGAACAAAATTATATAACCATAAGTCCATTAGACTTCTACTAATAGACTATGGGCACTTTTATGTACTTTGGTCATATTTTTAAAAAATACATATAATTTTGGACAAAGTCCTCTTTCTTTTTCAAACTAACAAAAAAACCTCTTTAAAAACTTTTAAAACCGTGATAGGTGTCAAAATCACTGTTTTATCCCTGTCGCACACCCAGACAACTTCAACAATGAAAATACAGTTTAAAAGTATGACTTATCTGGTAACTATTAATATACCTAAATTAAGCACTAGTAAAATAATTAAAATACATTATAGTATTTAATGTGAGACCACCATCAATATTACTTTTTATACAAAATATAGCTGTCGCACAGTATTGGTGTCATTTCCACCACAACACTGTAATGTCCCTATAAAAAGTTTGAGTGAAAGATTGTTTTGGTGGTTTCTATGGAAATGTTCAGAGACATCAGAGCACATGTTGGACATGGAGTCAAATTTTAATTTTCATCAAGAACAAAATAAGAAAAATCAAGGTAAATATTGCTTGATCAGTTAATATATTTATTCTACGTCATTTCCAAAAATGCTGTACCTTCAAGGGTGTTTTTAAAAAGTTAAAAATTTTAAGTTAAATAAGAGTATTTTGCATACATGAAATGCTAAGTATTAATTCAAAGCTAATCAGTGAAGCTATCTTCCATTTTTTCACAAGAAACTACAGAAATGTCATTTCCACCACACTGCCCTCTGTGGTGGAAATGACATTTGTGATTACAAAGTACAATTGATATGGATTGCAAGAGTAGATTGACTTTGTGAATTGAGTTTACTGAGTGTGATGAGTTTAAGAGTTTTTCAAATAAATATTTCTCTAAATATTACTGTTTCTCTTCATTAATTCATTGTCATTTCCACCACCCTGTAATTTCCATCACCACACACATTTTTTTAAAACATTTAAAAAGTTCTCATCACACATTAAAAATGTATCCACAATTTAAGAGATCATGCTCTACTTAATATAAAAATTCAAGGTATTTATTTTCTAATAAGCTCTTGCCCAAACCAATATTAAATTTCAGAGTGTGAAGTTCATCATTTGGTCCTTAGGGCAGTTAATTTATCTCATTGACAAACGTATAATTATTGTACACTGTGGAAAAACTGATAAAACTAGTTACAAAAATGATCTTAGACAATTCTTCTAAGTTTTTTCCGTTTCGTTTTTAAATAACAGCTGTAGAGATGTGGTGGAAATGACATTTGTTCATTCCAGGTCGGAATTTTTTTTTAAATATTAACAATTTAATCTCTTGTAATCTATCATACAGACCTTAAAACTAGACAAATTATTTAAATTTATGAGACTGTGTTATGTGACTTTTGAACAAGTTTTTTTTTTTATTCAACTTCACAAGCCTAAAAGTGCCCCTAGTTAAAGAAACGCCCTGAAACAGAACAGCAGCCGATGAGGAGCAGAGCAAACAGCACTTAATGATGAAGCAACGGGCAGATCATTCTCATGCAGGACGCGTGCCTACACAAAACAAAAAGGTGTTACACAGCGATTCCCTCTCCCTTGGCTTCACGCTCGAGCAGTATACTCACAACAAAACATGCTGTCCCGGGATTACTATCCCCAGCCAAACTATGCGGTGGATGGAGCCAGATGTCTCCGACAAAGCTCGTTGGCAGAAAGCGCAGATAGATCTTACACTGCGTTTAGCATACAGATTAGTCAGATTACCCGCTCAGCCAAAGCAATCCATAGAAACTTAATTTACAAAACACCATCGCATACAAATTTCCCTTACCTGTCTCAAATGTCCACATTCAACTCTCCAGAAAGCACAAAGACCGGCAATCAGCACCGACAGTGTGTAAGCAGCTTCAGCGATCTTTTACGAGCAACACCCACCCAGGCAACGCCTTCTTATACTTCTTCTTGTTGAATTTTTATTGGCAACAAAATGGTGTATTTCCGCCACCAACTGGTATGGAGTGTGGACCAAGACGACCCCCCCCCCTCCCCCCCCCCCTTTTTTTTTTTTTTTTTTTTTTTTTTTTATTATTATTTTTTTAATACTCTCTCACAAATTAGATTTCTCAAGAAACTGAAGAATAAAAATATAACACTCATTTCTCGAGTTATTTTGCAGAATATAGGGCCTACTTTGGTATAAATTGCATTTTTATTTTTTTTCAATTATGAATTAACAACCTTCTTTCATTCTCATATTTCTGACAATGCATTAAAACATGTTCTACTGTTTCCTCTTGCCCACAATAATCACATCTTTCCGTATCATGTTTACCCATTTTATAAAGTGTAGCCTACTATTTAATCTTGTGTGTCCCACTGTAAAATGTAATTAGTTGACCTTACTTAAAAAAAGTATGCAAACTCGTTGCCTCAAAAAAATTAAGCAAAGTAAGCTTAAGATTAGTGAGTTAGAAAAGCTTGTTTATTTTAAGTGCAGTACTAAATCAAGTAGTACCACTAGCACGTTTTTTTATGTTCATGTAACTTAATAGCCATGATTAGTGTTAACTTAGTTTTTTCATTTTGTGTGGATTGCTTGATATAAATTTAACCCTACTTAGAATTACTAAATACCTACAACTTAACACTTTTAGTTCTGCTCACTCATTTTTCAAGTTCACTTAAATTAAAGAAATGAATTTCTGAGTTAGGTTAGATTTATTTTATTAATTATAGCACTGTCTTTGTACAGCATAATATTTATAATTTCTTAAAAGTTTTCATTATACAAAAAATATATGTATTTTTTTGTTTAATTTAGTCTTTAGACACATTGACATCAAGAATCAGCCTGTGAATCTCAACAATGGTGACAATTATAAAGCATGTTGCAGTGCATTCTGGGTACAACCAATCAAAACTCATTCATAGCTCCCATCATGCATTGCTGCATGAATAAATAATGAGCTTATGATCAGGGGTGATCTGTCTGTCACCATTGTTGAGATTTATAGACTAATTCTTGATGTCTGTGTGTGCCTACATTAAAAAAATAAATTGAATTTTTTTTTTTTTTTTTTATTATTTGGATTTCATTGAAATGGCTATAAATATTATGCTGTACCACAGTGCTGCTATATTTAATAAAGTAAACCTAACTCAGAAATTGGGCTCTATATGAGTTCAGTGAATCAGGTCAAATGATAGTGAAATAATGATTATGTTAAAACACAACCATCACCATCAGATCACCTTTACTGTTTGTTCATCTGGCTGTTATAGCTCAGGTACAGTAGCCAAACAAAATGTTAAATTAACGATATTACGCTCAAGAGCCCAACTAAAACAAACACTAATCACCACAATGGTGGCTTAAAATTACGGTTTTCACCTTCAGCCAATAGTAGCTATTGAAGGGCGAGTCTTGGCGTGGCCATATATCGACGTCTAGCGTAGAGAGGACTGATCTGCGCATGCCCACAGGTCATAAACTTACTTTTTCTAAATGAATCCAGCTCAAGTAGACTGAGCTGGTAAGATTTTTCAACCTCAAAGTACAAGTAACTTACTAAAAGTGAGTGTTAATAGCAGGTTGAAAAAAAATGATTAAGGTCAATTTACTATTTTTAATTAAATACCATGTTTGCATTTACAGTGCAAATCTCACCCTTGATATTACTATTTCTTCTCTCCTGTTTTTCCCTGTAATTCTCATCTCTCCCACTTTCCTTTGAATTCTATAGAACCTCCGACCTTTTTTCTCCTTATCCCACTGTTTTTGCCACCTTTCCTTTAGTCTCTTCTTGATAATACTCTTAATTTCATTCTTACTTAAATTAACAATTAAATGAATGTCATTGTTTTTAACTGCTTCTTTGTCTGCAATTTCATTTCCTTGGACACCAACATGTGCAGGCACCCACAAAAATACTACTGTAATCCCCATCATTTGAATTCTGTATATTGTTTGCATTATCTCCATTAAAATATCTGGTCTACTTTCTAAATGACTGTATTGTAAACTAGCCAATGATGAACATGAATCTGAACAAATAACTGATTTCACAGGTCTTATTTCTTCTATCCACTAATAATAATGCAACCATTTCCCTTGTATAAACAGATAACTCATCAGTCATCACTGATCATTTTTCTCATTGATAGATGAAACTCTGGGACACGAGCAACACCTGACACGGCACTCCAGCAAAAAGCAGCAGGGTGCGTGGGTAACGTCACGGCCCCGGATAGTGACGCACACTAAGGAACCGGTAACCCATGCTCTTATACGCACCGGATGCCAGGCCATTGGCCAAACCATGACAAGTAGGAGGGGTAATAACCCTTCCTGCTACATAAACAATGAGGGTAGCGTAGAGGATTCCTTTTGAATTCCTGTGGTCTGAACTCCAAATAACGCTACACTGAAGATGCTACAATACTGCGAACTGAGTCAGCTAACCTGTAGCAGCTATCGCTAACTACAGCTAGCTGCTCTGCCCCTCAAGTCAACACAGTCTCCAGCTTACTGTTTGCTCTAATACTAGCACCTCCAACGAATGTTAGTTAGCTAGCTAGCACTAACAAGATAACGGGTATCTTTATTTTTCCACAACAGTCAGACACACCAGTTTTGTACTTAGCTACAACTTCCTCGGGCCCCGAGATAAAACCAAAGTGAAAGGGGACTCACATACTTTACTGTGGCAGCTAGCAGCTTCTTGGCTTCTGGAAGCTGATGTTGCCGTTTCGTCGATGATAGAATTTAGCTGCTAGAAGCTAAAGCTAACAATCTAACGTGCTGCTCTTGGCCAAACTACGAGAAAGGAGTTTTTACTGTGTAACGAGTTCGCTCAATGAAATATGAATAACCAATCATAACTTGTTATAATTGATTATGAATATTTGGATCAGTTAAAGGTATAGCGGAGGATCTTTCCGAATTTTTTTCAGCCAGCCAGAACTGAACTTTCTAGGCCAAGTGGTGACCAGGCAAGGCATCGCTCCAAGCCCAGAGAGGGTCAAGGCAATCAGAGCTATGGATTCGCCACAAAACATTAGTGAGTTGAGACGGGTGTTGGGGATGATGAATATTCGAAGTTTCGAATGCGCATGCGTCGCGTCTGAATGCGTTGTTGTCTTTGGAGCTCCATCGATTGATTTATAATTCTCGATTTCTCTTTAAACTCACTTACAACGAACATTTTCTACTTTTCCTCACCTCATAGTTACAACGCGGACTGTTGAGCAGACGCGTCTCAAGCCTAGTGATCCAACGCTGGATACTCTTATAGGTTACGTCCATGGATCACGGCTGAACGCGTCTTCTCCGCACTCATTTACAAGCAAACATTTTTTCGCCTATCGTGCGTCTACTCCACACCCGTACCACTAAAAAGACGGATTATATCCAAGACTTAAGCAATAAATTAGTATTAATATTGATAGCATCACTGGTAGCGTCGTTGCTAATTTAACTTACTGTCCATCTGTTAAAATGGTGAATATATCAGATGTAAGTAGTTTACCTTTTGGTGCAGGTGAGGACACATTTGAGCTGCACGCGGTGCAGTCTGAGCTGGAAGCTGTTGAGAAACAGATCCACGACCTTTTAGTGAGAAAATCCGAGCTGATAGACCGGCGTTTGGCTCTTGAAACATCGCGCGCCGATGCACACAAATCAGAGATTAACGTTACTAACCCGCTGATTTCGACCTCGTCTACTCCGTGCGTTCCTCAACATCAGTCCCGAACGTCGAGGTCGCGATCAGCCATGGTCTCGTTCACTCCGGCTCCAACATGCCACCACGAAGCCTGGATATTTCCGCAGCGGAAGACGCGAGTCAGGTCTAGACCAAGACCCTCTCCGACCCTCCCGGTTTTCGAGATATCCACACAAAACCGCTTCTCCCCTCTTCGCGAAACTGAACGCGATGCTGTGATCATCTGCGATTCCATCGTTCGTCACGTACACGCTACGTTAAATAAAAGTAAGGTGCATAGTCACTGCTTTCCTGGTGCTTGTGTTTCTGAAATCGCTGCTCATGTTCCCGAGATTCTGAACGAGCGCGTCGGAACTGTGGTCCTGCACGCGGGAGGGGCAGACATCAGGCTGCGACAGACAGAGGTTCTGAAGAAAGACTTCAGGAATCTGATCGATACGGTACGCAGCACATCGCCTGATATAACGATCATTATGTCAGGACCGCTTCCCACGTACCGACTAGGTCATGAAAAGTTTAGTAGATTATTCGCGCTAAATGAATGGTTAATATCATGGTGCAATGAGCAGAAACTGCTCTTTGTAAATAATTGGAATCTGTTTTGGGAGCGTCCTAGGCTTTACCGTGCTGATGGCTTACACCCAAGCAGATTCGGAGTGGATCTTCTGTCAGATAACATCTCCAAAATGTTAAATACCTTTTGACTAGTAACCAAAAGTTCAAATCATAGTCTCTGCTGCACCAAATTAACTGATATAAATAGTGTAGAACATTGCATAGAAACTGTGTCTATTCCTCGTTTAGTGAGATCAAATAATAAATCTACTGCAGGATCTAGAAAAAATCTAATTGTTATTAAACCAGAAAATGTTGCTATTAGTAACCAAAAACAATTTCTAAAGCTAGGTCTTCTAAACATTAGATCACTCACACCTAAGGCAGTTATTGTAAATGAAATAGTCACGGATAATAGCTTCGATGTACTTTGCCTTACTGAAACTTGGCTTAAACCTAATGATTATTTTGGTCTTAATGAGTCTACTCCATTAGGATACTCCTATAAGCACGAACCCCGTCTGATTGGTCGTGGCGGCGGTGTTGCAGCGGTCTATAGAGATATTCTCAATGTTACTCAGAAAACGGGTTATAAGTTTATTTCGTTTGAAATACTTGTACTAAATGTTAAGCTCTTAGATGTTAGAAAAAAATCCATATTATCTCTAGCCTTGGCTACCGTATATAGACCGCCCGGGCCTTACGCTGATTTCCTAAAAGAGTTTGCAGATTTTCTCTCAGATCTAATGGTCAATGTAGATAAAGCATTAATTGTTGGAGATTTTAACATACACGTAGATAATCCAAATGATGCGTTAGGGGCTGCGTTTATAGATTTATTAAATTCCTTTGGGGTCAAACAAAACGTCACCGGACCAACTCATCGTCTTAATCACACACTCGATTTAATTATATCATATGGATCCGATCCAACCGATATAGATATCATTCCACAAAGTGATGATGTCACTGACCATTACTTGGTAACTTGCATATTACGTACTGCTGTAATATGTCATGCGGCGCCGCGTTTTCGACCAGGCAGAACAATCCTTCCATCCACCATAGATAATTTCTCGAGTTGCTTGTCTGATCTGTCTCAGCTGCTGCCTGAACCCAAACAAACAGATGAACTAGAAGAACTAACTAGCACTATGAGCACCATTCTCTCTGGAACATTGGATGTTGTTGCACCCGTTAGATTAAAAAAGGTCACAGAGAAAATTAAAGCACCATGGTACAATAATACTACGCATGTTCTAAAGAGAGAAACCCGTAATTTAGAGCGTAAATGGAAACAAACTAATTTAGAGGTCTTTAGAATCGCGTGGAAAGACAGTATGTCACGTTATAAAAAGGCCCTAAAAGCGGCCAGGGCTGAGCACCTCCGCAAACTAATAGAAAACAACCAAAACAATCCTAGGTTTTTATTTAACACCGTGGCTAGACTAACAAATAAGCCGACGTCACCCGAACAAAATATCCCGTTACAGTTTAGTAGTAATGATTTCATGAACTTCTTCACTGAGAAAATAGAAAACATCAGAACCATAATTGTAAACGTTCAATCCTCAATCGCACCTTATAATTCAGCCTCAATTTTCCCCCCGCAAGAACAATTACAGTGCTTTACAACTATAGAACAAAAAGAGTTAAATAAACTTATCACTTCATCTAAAACAACAACATGTTTATTAGATCCTATACCAACTAAACTACTGAAGGAAGTGTTACCTGTAGTGGAAGAGCCTCTCCTCAATATTATTAACTCGTCTTTATCTTTAGGTCATGTTCCAAGAACATTTAAACTGGCAATGATAAAACCTCTCATTAAGAAACCACAATTAGACCCGCATAATCTAGCAAATTATAGACCCATTTCAAATCTACCTTTTATGTCTAAAATACTAGAAAAAGTTGTGTCCGCTCAAATATATATATATATGAATCATTCAATAAGTTATACTTATTACATTAATTATACACATTAATTGTTTTATTTCATATTGAAAACTTGTGATAATTCACAAGGTTGTAGTTATGAATTAATCTGTATTGTTTATTGTAGATTTATTTGGGTGTTTATTATATAATTTTGTGTGGATTTTAAACAATTACTGGGCTGTAAAACAAACCAATCTGGCAACACCGTTCTTCATCTGAACATTTACAATGTTGGATAATAGTTGTGGGCTAATGTAATACTGGAAATCTTACTTTCCCCTATAATTGTACCTTGCATGATTAAATGCGACAAAAATTAACTTTCAGTATTTGATTAGCTAACTTTGCTAGCCTGCACATGTGGTGTAGCAAGCTATGATATGTTTTAATAATGTCTTCTATCATTTTCCGTCATACGAAAAAATTGCCACCTTACACGTCTAAAGGTTCTAAACACAACTTATTGTCCTGATTCAAAAGTTTTTGATGTGTACATTTAAGAATAGTATCCATCTCTATTAATTAACTCTTCTACTTACCGAGTGGAAAATCGCAATGGACCTTGGGATCGCCCCATACAGTGACGTCAGCGTTATTAATTAAGAGGATTTAATAAATATAAATAAATAAAACTTTGATTAATTGAACACAATCGTAGCGTATTATATAGCAGTATATTTATTAACATCAACAAACCTCCGATAAAAATACGTTATCCAGCATGCTCTAGTTAAAGCAGTGTCACTTAACGTTAACGTTACCTATGACAAGAAAACGCTTAAATGCTTACTTGAACGCGCCATGGAGTGTTGTTAAACTCACCTCTGAATGCTGTTTTACCTGCAGTTGGGCGTTGTTTTGGTTAAACTCACCTCTGAATGCCGTTATACCTGCGTTGTTAAACTCATCGCTGAATGCTGTTGCTCACCATGTGCGTTGTTAAACTCACCGCTGAATGCTGTTGCTCACCATGTGCGTTGTTAAACTCACCGCTGAATGCAGTTGCTCACCATGTGCGTTGTTAAACTCATCGCTGAATGCTGTTGCTCACCATGTGCGTCGTTAAACTCACCGCTGAATGCAGTTGCTCACCATGTGCGTTGTTAAATTCACCGCTGAATGCTGTTGCTCACCATGTGCGTTGTTAAATTCACCGCTGAATGCTGTTGCTCACCATGTGCGTTGTTAAACTCATCGCTGAATGCTGTTGCTCACCATGTGCGTCGTTAAACTCACCGCTGAATGCAGTTGCTCACCATGTGCGTTGTTAAATTCACCGCTGAATGCAGTTGCTCACCATGTGCGTTGTTAAATTCACCGCTGAATGCAGTTGCCTATGAACGCGCTAAACCTTTGCGCAGAGGGCACTTTGATATCAGATTGCGAGAGGTTTTAAGCATCAAAAACTAGTTGAAGGGCCAGATAAAGATGATCTGGGCAGTGGTGTAGTCTAGTTTTTTGTAGTGAGTATACTCTAATATAACCCTGAAAACACCACGAGCGTGAGTCACGCGTGCTTCTGTGTGTGTGTGTGTGTAGTGGAGCACACACTGAGCGCTCATTCCCAGAGACGCGTAGAACAATTGCAGTCTCTTTTAGCTTTAATATTCATAGACACTAGTCCATATCGAGATTTTATTCATTGTACAGCAGCTACTTTTGATTTATTCATTCAAAAATAGCCAAATTCCGTGACGTTCTGCTTTATATAGCAAGTTTCATTTGTGACTGGATTCCGCGATTCGATCCGTCGCTTCGCAAACACAGACGGGATGAATTTATGAATGAAAGTGTGAAAGTTCTGACACAAAACGAAGTTGATACGTATCCTCACGCTTTTTTTAAGTGGGTATATGCAAATCCTTGGCCTTTTCTAGTGGGTATACCGTATACGGCGTTTACCTGCGTATCACGTAGACTACACCACTGGATCTGGGGGCTGCCATTTGACTAGCCCTGGCATAGATCATTTATTGTAGACTATTCCTTTTAATTTTGTATTTATTGTAGTCTCGGCCCATTCACCGCGGACAACGGTTCCCCAAGACGTCAAATTTCAACGCCGCAGGCTCCAGTTCAGAGTTCTATAGAAGTCTATCGGACTACCCTGCACGTTGAAAATTGACGCTAAAGGTATACCCAGATCGTTGAAAAGTGACGCCAAGGGGTCCTGGCCAAGCGTCCATATGTGACGAGTTGGGAGTGAGAATGTGTTGCGGCGTCAGAGCTTGTGTCGAGACAAAATGGGCGTGCCAGATGAAGCCGCGATTCAAGGCTTGTGTTGTTAACGTGAAAATCACGTGACTAATGACAAACGAGCAAACGAGGCCTCGGTTTGTGTGGATCATAGACTGTACAAAAATGAGGCTTGAAAAAGCCTAACCTGAAAGTTTGAAGTAGTTTTAAAAGCTTGAAGTTTGACGAAGCCTACACAAAACTATTTGAAATATGTAAACAATATTGTACAATATACAATACTCAGCTATGTGCAGTACACTCTAAGAAATGATATGTTGGCTTTAATTAACTATTTTATGTCAACCGGTCCCACATAACTGGGTTATGTTGGATTTATGTAACATTATTTATTTCAATAAACTTAAGTTCATTACATAAGGTTAATCCAATGCCGTTTAGTTGAATAAGGTTAACAGTCTTAATTTTGTCCAAAACAATTAAGTTAATTAAGTTCAATTATCCTAAAATTAATATTTTTACATTCAACCAAAACAAATAATCCAGTTTCATTATGAGTTTATTCAATGAATACATTCACTTTTTCTTTTTTTACAATTTTGTTTACATTTTTACAAACATTTCCATTGTGAACATTTACACAATAATTACTCTGTAAAGACTGCCTTCACTTTTCAAGAAAATAATTAATTTAAAAAAAAGAAGCATATTGCCTTTAGGTGAAAGGATTTATCAATCATTACTTATAAAGGTGTTCTGCAAAAAAAGCAGCAAATAATTTATCAGTTGTTAAAAACAAGACTATTATTCAAAGGAATGTAACATGGTTGATATTGAAACAAAAGTACTGTAATAGTCAACAGTGCAACATTATAGAAAGCGCAGAAATGTTCCTAACCTCAGATTACAGGAGTAAATTTTTCAGGCGTAAATAAGACCAAGCATCGAAGAACACACTTATGCACATTGTTCAGGTTGTCATGTATTTAGATGCTGTAAATCATGATGCCAACATCTTTGTAAGGATCTGTAGCCTCTGCTCCTTCATGTTTGACCACATAGATTCCTAAGGTGGTCTTGCGTATTGAGGTTAGGACTTCATGTTCAACATCCTAAAAAAAAAAAAAAAAAAGTCAAATACAAAAAGCAACAATTAAAAACAGATCAGTTGGTTTTAGAGAAACATACAAGATTTTTTATAAATGTAAATAATTTACCATGCACAAGGTTTGAGAGGGCCTAGTCCAGGTAAACAGCAAGTGCTTTCAAGATGCATTCACCTTTTCCCAGTGGTGTCATTCTGAACAATGAGACAAATAAGCAGTGTTCAGAATAATTAACACAAATTATGCCAAAGTTATTTATACAAGAGCCAAAAAAAATATTATCTGCAACTGCATCTGTGAGGGCCTCAAAATTCAGAGAACCAGTACAATAAAACTAATAAATGGTTCTAAACCAAAAGCTTTGCAACAGAAAAGCTATTAAATAATCTTGGATGTCAGAGCTGTTCCAATTGTAGGTGCATAAATCACAAATCTGATGCTGCTGAGAAATAGGGTAAAGCGACGAACAAGCTCTGAAATTAAAACAGAATTAAGCATATACATATTAACATTCCAGACCGTATATACCAAAATTCAAGGGATACCCAACAATTCTGTATTTTTTTACTGACACTTATGTCATTCAAACTCCCAAAGTCTTTTTTCCTTCCTAGGAAATTAAAATTTTCCTGGTTTTCCTGCTCTTTTCTGTCATTACAATGACAGTCAATGGTGAATTCTTCTTCCGAAGCTTCAATAGCATCAAACAATTGCATGTGACTTTAGAAGCTTCAGAACAGGAACTCACCGTTGACTTTTATTCATGGACAGAAATGAGCAGGACAACCACATAATTTACCTTTTTAGTTAGAAAAGCTAAAAATAAAAGGGATTCGGTGACATGAAGCTGAGTAAATAATGTTCATCTTTGGGTATACTATTTAATCTATAGTGAATTATTGTCAGATTTAAAGTGATGAAGAATATAACAGAACATACCAGATTCATAACTGATAGGATGCTTATGATCTTCTGTGCCGCTGTTCCTTCTGTCTTTTTGAAAGTTTTGAGGAGCTGGGTTTAGAAATGAACAAAAAGGACAAATCAGGTTGGATGCTGATAAATTTGTGAATCGTTACAATATTATCATACACTAACAGTATTTCTTTAACAGCATTTATCTGAATTACATCTAAAAGACTTCAATTTATAATTTGGAATTGCATACAATAACCATCCAAGCAATTCATCACAGCTGACATTACTTATAAAGACTTACCTCTAAAGAGTGCTGGCTATCTGTTATTAAATTCAGTGACGAAAGGCAAATCTTCAATCATCTCATGCCTCCTGTGCGTAAATGTTCTGTCCATCAGCACCTTGATAACCTGCACAAGTATTGAGCATAAGTGGGACCACAGCGAATTCCATGTTTTAAAACTTTGTCTGTGTCCATGTACCAACCTGAAGTGTAAAAGCTTAGATCTGGATGTGTGAGAAGAGCCACAATCTATGCACCTCACATGTAGGACTCCAAAATTCTGAGGAAACAAAAAATGAATATGTGAGTCAAAGAATAATAATAATACAAAAAAAAAAAAAAAAAACTCTAGGTTGCTGACTAATAAACTGTAGTAAAATTATTTTGGATGACCTAATAAGCTGTTTATTGCCATAGGCCCATGTGTTATTCTGTACTTCAAAAGTTTCAGAGTTATTATCTGACATTAAATAAAAATGCTCAACATTAAGGAAGTTATTAAAATGTATACTAAAACTAGATAAAACTGCGTTATTGGGGCACAACATGGAGAAACTCTTATTAACTAGCAATTTTATATTAAAAAATAAGGTCATTTGCCATTTTTTGTATGGGTGAATTCAAACATTATCAAAGTTTAGCGAGTTTAAAAGATCACATAAGAACTAAAAAACGCTAACAACACCACTTGAGGACGAGTGCTAAAAGCAACTTCAATAAAATACCAACAAAAACAGCGATTGACTATTCTAATTTACTGACAGCCTCAATATTAAAGGATAGGAAGTAAAATAACTCACCTTTTGGTCCAGATAAATACAAAATGTTGATTGCATCCTCCGTTTGAGCATGATTTGATTCCCTCAAAATGGAGAACAAGCGCTAAAAGATAAGTGTCGCATTTAACGTGCTTTGAAATATTTGCGCATGCGCAAATATAGCTCCACCTGTTGACCAAAGTGCGGTACTGCAGCAGTAACACAACTGCATTTCGTTAATTTAACTTAAGTGAGTTGTGTAAATTTGACAAATTACTTTTTCTAATTCTGTCAACACAACTGTTTTAGTTTTAATGCACAAACACAAGAACATTATTTAATTTGAGCATAGTTACATTTCTTTGGATCAACAACAGCCATGTTTCATTTTTTAGAGTGTATAAAGTACAGAACATCTTTCTTTCTTTCTTTCTTTCTGTTTTATTGCTTTAAACATAAATAGCATATTAAGCCAATTAAGCAAAAACCTGTCAAGAAAGGTCTGCAAAAAAAAAAAAAAAAAAAAAAGAACTGGTATAATGCTTGGCATTCTGTCCCCCTCACTTTTGAAATGATGGCTACGCCCCTGTATTTTACAAATAACTGATGCCAGCTAGCTGTTACTCTCTTTACTATCTTTCTTCAGATATTGAGCAGTAGTTTATGGTTTATTTTGACGTGACGGTGGTTAATACTTTCTCAGTAACAGTTAACGTTAGCAGTCAGTGCAGTGCACATGGTAGGCTAACAATTCCTGTTAAATATAAAAAATATAAAATGTCATTATGAATGATATAAAGCAAACATTACTGTTGAATTGTGTGCATTATTGCACCTCATTCTATTATGCTTTTATATTATATTCTATTATATTTATCAAATAGTTGATAAATAAGGAATAAAGGGGGAGAACTCCTTGGCTGCCATGCTTTCAGTTTTAAATGTTTATAATTTTTTTTCCGGTATACGATTCCTTGTTTTAATATTTTGTATAATAAATGTAATTTATTCAAAGTGACATTGAATTTGGGAAAAACATGTCTGGATTATTTTGATATTTTTTTTTATTTTGCTATTCTGTTTACTGAAGAAAAGTTTGCACTTTCAAATGTGTAGTGTGTGTTGGCTATTCTACATATGTTTACAAAGTCAGCAAAGCTGTGAAGATTTTACTTTCTCTTTTTGGTGTTCTTAAGTTTTATACTGTGATGCTGCTATTGTGTTATTGGTATTGAGTTATATGTTTGGTAATAAAAAGTAATAAAAACTGGCAAAAACAAACTTTTTTTTTTTCATCAGAATCACAGCAGAGTTAAAGAAGCTACAGATGAAAATGTGTTTTACAGCAACAAATGAAAACACTTACAGATTTCAGTTCATCAGGGAATATGAAAATCAACAAGTTGTAATTTGAAGGGAATCATTATTGAAGTCAAACACAAAGATGTCAAATGTGCGTCACTATAAAATATGACTTCTGCTGTTTTGATATTATTCTGAAGGTTTGAATGGTTTGATCAGAATCAAGATCTCTTTAGTTCCAGTGAATTCTGTGACGCTTCCAGCTTTAATATCATAAAGCAGCCTGTGATTATGATGATGAGTTTATGACAGAATCACTTTTATTCTCCGCTTTCTCCATCATGTGCTTCATCTGTCGTTTCACACAGAAGATCTCTCTGTTTCTCTTTCTGATAGAGTTAGAAACAGGGAATAATTGATGTTCTTCCCAGAGACTGTGTTTCTGGATTCTTCTGTTAGCAGAAGCTGATGATGATGTTTCATATCAGGCAAATCTCCATCAGCTCCTGATTCAACAATATGACAAACTCAGATCACTCATACATGCATTACAATCATGAGTCTCAGTATAATGTGTTTTCCTCATTTAAAAGCTCCTGAAAGATGTCATTTCTCTAGAAGATGAAAATAAATCCACACATTCATTCACACAGAACATACCTTAGTACTTCTTCAGATCAATATCTCCTCTGAATATCTGATGTGAGACGCAGCCGTATTGTTTCCTGAAGAGTTTCAAGAGTCTGAATGTTAAATGTAAAACTCAGATCTGATAAACTCCATCAGCTGCTCATTTAATCATCTCTGATTTATTAACACTGATTTCCATCAGCAGAACATTAGTGACTTTAACAGACGAACTGAAGCTGTTCAGAACAACAACAGATCAACACTTACTCAATACTCAATATCTACTGTTCACAAACACATCATAGTATACATTAAAGCAGAAGTTGCTAGAAGTTCAGTCATTCACACAAAATGTAAAATCACATTATTATTTGTGAGTTGATAATGAATGACATTCAGTGAATTAAACTGAGAGAATGTCACTTGTTTAAAATAGAAATTAAGGCATTGTAAATAAATCTGTATGAGTGTTAGCCTAGAAATCTAGACGCACCCTAGCGGCAGCAAAATGTATTTCGCAGCCAGGGGGGTCTAGCAACTCTCAATAGACCTTATGGCTGCAAAAACCTAAATTGGGTCAGGCCAATCACGTCGTGTATAGAGTAGGCGGGGCGGGCTTAACATATGACGACAGAGTTGCGACGGCTGCCACTTGAAAACAAAGAATGGCGGCTGCTGGAGAACAACGGTCTTTCGAATCGGCTTTGGTCGCGACTCTGGAGGACTTGGAGTTAAGTTTTTCTTTGAGAAAAGAGCAAAGAACGGCACTTAAGTCATTCTTAAAAAAAGGAAGATGTGTTCGTCGTTTTGCCGGCCAGATATGGCAAAAGTTGAATCTATCAACTAAGCTCCGCTGTTGGGAAAACGCTCTGGTTGGTTGAAGCGCTGTCCTATTGCGTGCAGAGGGAATTTTAAAGACAGCCGTTTATCCCGCCCCTCGGATTAAACCGCATCTATGGTGAGTTTCCAGACCTAACATCTTGTAGGTCTGGCTTGCCAGGCTATATAAGTGTGTGTTCCCTTTCAAGGGAACTCGAGCTGCGTCGAGACGCGGTGGGAACGCCCTGCGTGATTGCGTCGTGAAGCACGTGTATAATCAGTCCAATGGAAAGACAAGACGTCATAGGCGGGTGACGTCATCGACCAGGAAACTATAAGGCAGCCCCGCTGACACAGATCGCGTTAGCTTCTGTGCCTTCAGCAAGCGCTCTCTGTATATCTGTCCCTGTCATATTTATTGTTGTCTGTCAAGTTGCAATATATATATATATATTATGGCAAAAAAAGGAGAGCAAGCAAGCGTTGTGTTGTTCCCTGCCCACGTTATATCACGGGTGGGGACACACACTCCAGAGTAAAAGCTTTGTGTTGCTTGTTTGGGAGTGGAGCATGCCAACAGTCAGTTCTCGAGGGGGCTGACTGTGAGCATTGCGAGAAGCTGTCCGTGAGGACGCTCCGCTCCCGCCGGCTGTTCTTCGAGGAGGACGGTTCGGTGCGCGCCCCCCGAGGCGCGGGTCCCGCTGCTGCCGAGGCACGGCGTCGACGCGCATCTTGGGGATCGCAAATGGTTAAACTAACAAACACCTGTTGGATCCAGTGCTTTATCTCGGGGAGAAGCACAGTAGGCATTCATCCTGCGATTTCCAGTTCCGAGGAATTGGTATCGTTAGTGTTTTTGTTTAAAAAATAAATAATTAAATAAATAAAAGAAAAATAAAGCAGATGTTTACGAGTTTTCAATAAATAAATAAAGTCAGCTCATAACTCTGTTGAATAAAGAGGAGCTTATAAAAGGAGGTTTTATCTAGTGCTGTTGCCAAGTTAAATATTACTGGCCAGCCGAACATATATGAGAGTGAAAATATAAGGAAAACTCTATATTTCAAGCCTCCTCGTCGGGGAGTGCCGTTTTTCCCTATCTCCACACTGAGGTGTCGAGATCGTGGAATAAACCGGTTTCTATTTGTGTTTAATCCCTAAACTTTTACTATTGTAATGCTATGGGTATTAAGTATCTTGGTATGACAGTGCCTCGGGTTAAAGAGACGCTTGCGAGCTATCTCTCTCCTGGGTCGGCGTCATCATAACCCCGACGTTACCCACCAGCCATCATAAAATAATAGATAAATATTATTAGGCAGCACTGGTGGGTAAAGTATATAAGGACATGGATGAATGTGAGGATGTCAGCACTGACGCTATTCGAGAATTGCGTTGCGCAACAGATAAACTATACCGGGGAGGGACGGTTTCGAGAAATCGTTTCTCCTCGGCGTCCTCTAATAAAAAAAAAAAAAAAAAAAAAAAAAAGGGGGGGCGACTCTCCGAGGAGGGTCGCAGCGCTGCCAGTTCGGTTGTTTCCTGCTGGTGGCCACGGAGTGTTATATTTATAAATATATATATATACACATATATATAGTTTTTCTGGTGTAAAGAAAATATAATAAAATATGTCTGTTCTTCTGGATGCCTCGCTTTCAAAATAACGAAGAAATAAAATCTTCAGGGGCGTTCCAGAGGTTTCTTCCTCACCGATATAATGTTCCTGAGACTGCTGGGCGGGAGCAGTCTCAGCCTACTAAAGCTCCTCGCAGCATAGAGTGCGGAAAAACAGAGATTCGCCATTCGGGTTCATCCACAATCGAAGGTGACTTGGGTGGCGGTCGCGGTCTAGCCAGTTAGAGATATGCAAGATCTGAGGACTGTTTTATTTCTAAAATAGCTTGGAAGAAGAAGCCCTGACGCCGAGGCTGCAGGCTTCTGAGGGTGGTCCCCTCCGGGGTAGGGACGGTTTTGAGAAATCGTTTCTCCTCGGCGCCCTCTGGGGTGCGACTCTCTGAGGAGGGTCGCAGCGCTGCCAGTTCGGTTTCCCTGCCGGTTCGCCGTTTCAGGGCACCGAGGTGTCAGCGTCCCCATACGATCCTCCGAGGAAGGTCGTAGAATGGTCAGTTCGGTTGTTCCCTGCCGGTTCGCCGTTTCAGGGCACCGAAATGTCTGTTCAACCAAATCCAGAGGCCAGTCTCGAGAGACTGGTTCTCCATAGTGGTGGACTCATGGCAGCTGCGTCCAACGTAATTACTTTTGTCCTTCTGTACATGAGACCTCTGCTGTTGTGGCTCAGGACCAAGGGGTTTTCTCCGAGGGGAAATCCGTTTCACATGATTAAGGTCACGCGGCGATGCCTTCGTGCTTTGTTTATGTGGAAGAAACCTTGGTTCCTCGCCCAGTGTTGGGGGGCTTCTTGTCGACGCGTTACGCTTTCGACAGACGCTTCCCTCATGGGGTGGCTCTCTGAGGAGTGTCGCAGCGCTGCCACATCGGTTGTTCCCTGCCGGTTCGCCGCTTCAGGGCACCGAGGTGTCAGCGTCCCCATACGATCCTCCGAGGAGGGTCGTAGAACCGTCAGTTCGGTTGTTCCCTGCCGGTTCGCCGTTTCAGGGCACCGAGATGTCTGTTCAACCAAATCCAGAGGCCAGTCTCGAGAGACTGGTTCCCCTAGTAGAATTTCTGGCAGCGTGGAAACTACTGCCACATATTTCTCAGTGGGTCCTTCACAAAATAGAAAAGGGTTTCAGAATTCAGTTCGGTTCTAGTCCGCCCAGATATCTAGGGGTCCTCCCCACAGTGGTGGACCCTGAGCAGGCTCTGCTTATGGAGCAGGAAGTACTGACACTTCTGCAAAAGGAGCTATAGAAGGGGTCCTCCTCCCAGCAGACAGTCAGGGTTTTACAGCCGTTACTTCATTGTTCCGAAAGAGGATGAGGGGATGCGTCCTATTCTAGACCTGCGTCAAATAAACAGCAGGTTTCAGAATCTCAAGTTCAAAGTATGCTTAAGCTAATATGATTGTGTCACAGATTCAGTCCGAGGACTGGTTTGTCACAATAGACTTAAAGGACGCTTACTTATCTATCCATCCTCATCACAGGAGGTTCCTGAGGTTTGCTTTCCGGGGCAAAGCATACCAGTATCGGGTTCTTCCATTCGGCCTTTTTATCACCCCGCACCTTTACAATATGTGTGAATGCAGCTCTGGCTCCTCTGAGACTCCAGGGCATTCACGTATTATACTTTATCGATGATAGGTTGATCCTAGCTCAATCTGAGCAGATGGCAGTTCGGCATCGAGATGTCGTTCTGTCTCATTTAAAGATGTTGGGGTTGCGGCTTCGCGTAACTGGGGTAAAACTAGGCCAGTCACTCACTGTGGAACAGTTTCAGACTGTTGGGGCTCATGGCAGCTGCGTCTAACGTAATTACTTTTGGCCTTCTGTACATGAGACCTCTGCACTGGTGGCTCAGGACCAAGGGGTTTTCTCCGAGGGGAAATCCATTTCGCACGATCAAGGTCACGCGGCGATGCCTTCGTGCCTTGGTCATGTGGAAGAAACCTTGGTTCCTCACCCAAGGCCCAGTGCTGGGGGCTTCTTGTCGACGCGTAACGCTTTCAACGGATGCTTCCCTCACGGAATGGCGGGCGGTCATGAGTGGCCGCTCGGCGAAAAGGTCTTTGGTAGGACCATTAACGTTCTGGCATATAAATCGGCTAGAAATGATGGCGGTATTTCGAGTTCTCAAATACTTCCTCCCAGACCTGAGAGGTCACCATGTGCTTGTCCTTCCGGACAACACACTGATGGTCTCGTATATCAGAGCAGATATCCTGTTGAGGCAGGGGCTGAGGCCTGGGGAATGGAGATTTCACCCCGAGGTGGTGGAGCTCCTTTGGGAGAACTTCGGTCAAGACTCAAGTCTATCTTTCGCATCGTTTATACAACACTTTGCCCTATGTGATTCTCCCTGACGCATCCAGCTCTGCTTGAACTGGATGCAACGTATGAGGTGTGGTTGAGGCTACACCTGTACGCATTTCTCGATATCTTTGCTCCTGGGAATTACTCTCATCCGGAGTTATGGATACTGTGGGCTCGGCCTCTGAGGGGGCCCAGCTCATAGATTCAGGTCTCTCGACTGAGGTCGTGGAGACCATACTCCAGTCTAGAGCTCCCTTCACGAGAAGACTGAATATGCATTGAATGGAAACTGTTCTCTGCTTGGTGCGGAGAACGCCTTCTGAATCTTGTTATCTGCCCTATGGTACAGTACTTGATTTCTGCAATGAATGTTTCTTTGCTGGGTTATCTCTGAGGAGAGATCCTTATTTCGTCTTCTCCGTGGTACATAGAGGCTAAGGCCTGCATGTACTTGGGTTTGCACCTGGTATGGTGATAGTCTTTCTTCACCCCTTGCCGGGTTGTATTCCTAGGTCCCTACTAAATTTGCGGGTCATTTGTGCTGCGGGTCTTCTGTCCTCCACCTTTATACCCCAGATCAGGAAAACCTAATCTGTTATGCCCTGTCCGGGCTTTGGGTGCTTATATCCACAGAGCTGCCCTGTGGCGTATATATAAAAGCGTATAAAAGCAATTATTTGTCTGCTTCGGGTTACCTACATGTGAGATAGGTTGCCCTGCATCTAAACAGATAATGAGCAAGTGAGTAGTTGAGGCTATCTCACTTGCTTATGAAGTGGCCGGACAGCCTTCACCTTTGACTGTTCGGGCCCATTCTAAGAGGAGTATGGCTGCCTCTACGGCTTTAATTTCGGGAGTTTCCCTTTTTTGACATTTGTAATGCGGCAGGATGGTCTTCTCCGCATACATTTGTGAGATTTTATGACTTGGACCTCTCCACTCCTGGGGTCAAGTTGCTTGCTTCTTAGTATGCGCATGGTACTTCATACAGAACAGGCACATCGTCATTATGGCATAGTGGGTATGGGGTTCCCACCGCGTCTCGACGCAGCTCGAGTTCCCTTGAAAGGGAACGTCTCAGGTTACGTATGTAACCCTGGTTCCCTGAGAGGGAACGAGACGCTGCGTCGCCTTGCCATACTTCCTGCATGCCCTGACCGACTTGCTTCAGGCTTTTTCAGAAGCTAACGCGATCTGTGTCAGCGGGGCTGCCTTATAGTTTCCTGGTCGATGACGTCACCCGCCTATGACGTCTTGTCTTTCCATTGGACTGATTATACACGTGCTTCACGACGCAATCACGCAGGGCGTTCCCACCGCGTCTCGACGCAGCGTCTCGTTCCCTCTCAGGGAACCAGGGTTACATACGTAACCTGAGACGTTTTCTATTCCTCCTAACACACAGAATATGATCTGCAGTTTTCATCTTTGTCCACTAGATGTCAGAAGTAGATTTGAGGTGAAACTCAAAGGCCTCTAGTTTCAGGATCAGAGACAGTGAAGAGAAATCAGAGAATCTGATCTGAAGCTCAATGAGGATCATCATGTGTCTCATATGAAGCAGAAAGAGACTCTCATCTGATGTGAATCTGGAGGAGAAAGTGTCCCAGTAACGGAGGATAAACTCCACAGTCTGAGGATCATATTGAGATCTCTTCTACACGCTTAAAGGATAATTCCGGTATTTAGCACTTCGAGTCTCTTTTCTGGTTTGTTTTGGATGAACTAGAGTGGTGGACACAGAAATGTTGACGATGGGCCTTTAGACTCATTTAGAGTCGCCTTTGACCGCTTCAGAGTGGCTGGCTACGGGCATGCACAAACATGTCCTTAAAACAACCCTTAAAGGTATAGCGTTATTCACCTCAGAAACACCAAAATACAGAACATGTTTCTGATGCAGAAAAGCTCATAAAGCGTTCATGACTGGATTACTGTAATGCATTACTAGATTATCACTTCTACAGTAATGCCGTATTAAAATATATTCAGAATCTAAAAAATTAAATACTATCAAAACAATTAGATGTAGCTGAACACATACAGGTATTAATCTTTCAGTTCCCTTTCGTCAGCAGGGAACTCCGACGCCTCGTCGGGGGAGTTCCCCTGACGAATTGGGATCACGCTAGGGAGACCAATTGCCTTCGAGTGAATTAAAACGAGCCAATGAACATTGGCATGCAATATTTGCATTCCGCAGCCCGCCTACCAGCGTGGGTATAAAGCCCGGAAGCAAACATTGCATCATTGCTTTTTGCTTCGGAGCCGACCAGTTGTGTCCTCTCTGAGTGAATGAGCTTAAGATTGTATCTTTCTTACGCTCTACGAGTCTGCTGTTTCAGGAGGGGATCTTTCTGTGTTGGTGAGACGGCGCTTCAGCGACCACGCGATTCCTGTCTGCCGGCTGCGTCTACACTGTTAATTCAAAAGCTGTTTTCACAGCTGGTAAACGGTTGAGTGCGCACAGCGGGCTTGCAGTTTCCCCGCTGTGTCGCCGCGTTGGATCCCTGTGTGCTTCACCCTTCGCTCAACACCACCATCTACAGGCCGATGAGTGTACAGTCACTAAATGTGCACATAAATGAATTTATTTTATACCCCCCCATGGATGAAATTCTATGAAACTTAGCATACCCCCAGAGGATGTCAAGTTAATCATACACATGAAATATGGTGCAGTTCTGAACATCTCAACTGAAGATAGGGGCGATTAAAGTAGAATAATATTGCATTTTAATTTTTTATGGGAGTGGTGTAAATCACAAATGAGTGATTATGGGCTAGGTTGATGTGGGCCCTTAAGACCAACATACCATAAAAATTTCTTCATCCTCGGTGCCACGGTTCAGGTAGTTATGTAGGAAAAACTGCATTTTTGGGGTTTGGGGGGGCCCAGCTCGGGGGGGGGGTGGCCCCCGGGGACCAAACGAAATGGGGCTACATGCCCACAAAATTTCATGTTCCCCGGTGTTTCGGTGTCCCTGGTATCGTTGACGGAAAACTCAGTAGGTGACGGGAAAAAAAAAAAAAAAAAACTTTGACAATCCCTATATGACCGCTTTCGCTAGCTACGCTAGCGGCGGTCATAATAATTCACTTAGACTTTATAAGAAGCAATTGCGACTTTATTTCACACAATTCTGACTTTATATCTTGCAATTCTGACTTTATAACATGCAATTGCGACTTAATTTCACGCAATTCTGACTTTATAACACGCAATTGCGACTTTATTTCACGCAATTCTGAGAAAAGTCGCAATTATCTTTTAAAATGTTTTATTCTGTGGCGGAAACAAGCTTCCATACCTCCTGGCCTCTTCCTCCCATCCATCCCCCTGATGCGTAGCTACCGGGCCGACCCAGCTATCGGTAGGCGCCGGCGGTGCCGCAGTAGTTACCTGAGAAAACGTTTTGGAAAAGACGGGCTATGGACCCAACCAACTCTATAGGAGGGGAGGGGAGAACCCCCTCACATGGTACAACCTATGCAGAGGCTGCGCGCTGCGGTGTCAGAATGCGGAACGCGTGTAGCCTAATGTAACTAACGTGACAAATGTGAAAAAACAAAAATCCTCGACCGGCCCAAAAGTGAAGCGGCCCACCGGGAATTCTCCCGATTACCCACCCCGGGCCTGTTGACAGCCAACGCTAGGCGCCGCTAGATCGGGAAGCGCGGATTGAGTGAGAGCGAGTGGATCATGTGACATGAAGCAAGCTCGGTCTCTGCCTCAATGTTGATAATTCAAGACAGCATGAGAACTGACTGCGCATGCGCAAACCTACGTAAACTACGTTCTATGGACCAAAGAGGCACTGCTAACCTCTGCCTCAATGGCCATGGCCTTGAATTTCCTGCATGAAACAATGGTTTTAGGAGCAAACAATGGCAAAATGAGTATATTATATGTGTATTCCTGAAAATTTTTGTTACAAAAATTAATATTTGGAATAAAATAAATGCAATTAATAATGTGGTGAATTAATAAAGTTCTTGGAATTAATAAATGTAATGTCAACATTTCCTTTGGTGAGGCACTGCCTACCACTGCCTCTCCTGACAGGAGAGCCTCACTCAAGGAGACAATATGATGAACAGGTCTAAGAATGTTCCAGGTCTGGTTGAAATGCCATCATTAGCTATGTGTCTATCCACACGTTTTTATCCGAATTAAGTGATATCGAATGAAAAATGCCTTATGGAAACAGTAAAATTCACAGAGATTTTTTTATTTTTAATTTGTGTGCAAAACATACAGAGATGACGTTTATGACATTTTATCAACTTTGTATACAATATACAACATTTATTAACAATATGTTCAATGTCTTCAGAATACAAATGAAAAAAGAAGAGTTAACAATGAGCTGAAAAAAATTATAGAGAAAAAGAACGAGGGTAAGATATTA
The DNA here is from genome assembly GCF_963993115.1 of Abramis brama. Lineage (NCBI taxonomy): Eukaryota > Metazoa > Chordata > Actinopteri > Cypriniformes > Leuciscidae > Abramis > Abramis brama. Next base: position 35,198,983 of record NC_139977.1, on the reverse strand, counting down.
ATCTATACATCAGTTACATTGGACAATTTTTGTCATGTTGTGTTTAAATTAAAGTTAAGTTTCATAAGAAATGTTAGGTAATGCAGGGTCCAAAGATGAGAAGGCAAGTTTTAAAGTTGAGACACTCACACACGGATATATAATGCATATTTTATAAAAATATTAAAAGGAATGAAACTGAAAATATTAGTGCTCCTCAAATCGCACCACGTTTAATGGATTTTTTTTTTTCTTTTTTTTTTCGAAAAAGTAATGAAGTTTCAATGTTAAGCATTAACTGCAATAGTTCACATTTTCAAAACAATAAATAGTTTATTGGCATTGGGTGACTACAGTAACCTACAGCAGTGTTGACAACAGTGCCTGAAATAAACCTCTACAAACATATCTGTGTCCTAAAATATATAAATATATAAGTTAGGCTGCTGTGAGTATGTGTGTCATTCTTAATTTCTTAAAGGGGTGGTATAATGCCCTTTTCACAAGATGTAAAATACGTCTCTGATGTCCCCAGAGTGTGTGTGTGAAGTTTCAGCTCTAAATACCCCACAGATATTTTATATCGCATGTTAAAGTTGTCACTTTTTGAGGTTGAGCAAAAACGCACCATTTTTGTGTGTGTCCCTTTAAACGCAAATGAGCTGCTGCTCCCGGCACAGGGGGCGGAGCTTCAAGAGCTCGTGTCCTTTTACCTCACACCGACATGCACTGAAAATGTCAATGTTTATGTTCAAACCGGATTCAGACAAAGATGGAGAGACTCAAGAAGAAGTGACAACATGTACAAGCAACAGGACATTTCTGAATGGTTAGTTGATGAATTTATGTAGTTTATGTGTAGTTATCTTCTAGTCATTGATTAGCATATTCTGTCATGATAATCTATAAATCTCATTCCCAGGGGCGGGGTTTATGTAAATTACAGGGTTAGTGATGTCACTAACCCGGGAGGAATGTTGTGTAGTCTCTACCAGCCATTTGTTGTAGTCCTTAAAAAGTGATTTCTGTAAAAGCAAATATCTCCCTTTGCTTTGAACTTTGAGCGTTGTAACTTTGCAGATGTTGTTTATGCTCAAACAGCAACATTACACACTAACTAAAGTTAGAAAAGTCAAATCATAATCAACCACCCCTTTAATTCATTCTGTAGGCTATAGCCAGTGTTTCCCAGCCTCCACAGTCCCGTCAGTAATGCTCAAGTTCTCTTTATCAACACCAGAATACTCGTGTTTCCTGAATACAGGACAGTCTCTGACTCGATATGAGACATATATGAAACACTTCTATAAAGACACAACAATATTACAAATAACTCCTCTTCTGATTTCCATGCAAGCTCTGCTTAATATTTGTATATAAACTTAGTGCTCTTCTAATATATTATTTGCACTTTATTATTTGTCTTTTTAGGGATAGTTCACCAGAAACTGTCCACTGACTTCTAATGTATGGACAAAGAAATCTCAAAATATTGTCTTCCATGTTCCACAGCAGAAAGAAAGTTATCCAGCTTTTGATCGACATGAGGGCATATGTACATTATCAATTTTCATTTTTGAGTGAACCATCTTTTTAATACATTTATATTGAATCATTTAGCAGACTTACAAATGAGGAGAACAATAGAAGTTAAACTGACAATATTCAAGTGCTGTGAATAATAGCGTGAATAGTAGTTATTTGGTAAAAGAGTATAATGTACATGCATTAGGAACACAAGCAATACTATGACATTAAACTACTTGATGTTGTTGATCTGTCAGTCTATCGGGGGAATTAATGAGAATAAACTGTGCTTTATACAACCCTCCTCTCCATCGTATGATAAAGTCCTGCTGATACAGAACGCCAGCAGAAGCATCAACAGCACATCAATACATTTTTAATAAAACTCTGTTTGTGAAAATGAATTTTGAGTTTTATGAATCAAGAGTTATCTCTAATAAACCTAAGGCCCGGTTTCACAGACAGGGCTTAGACTAAGCCAGGATTAGACCATAGATCAATTAGGACATTTAAGTAATTTTTATAAACATGCTTAGAAAAAAAACATTACCGATGTGCATCTTAAAAATAAAAAGGCACTGATATATTTTTAAGATCAGTCAGTGCAAGTTTATTTCAGTGGAAACAGCTCAGACTTAGTCTAGGACTAGTCTTAAGCCCTGTCTGTGAAACCAGGGGTAAATGTCACAGAAAGGAAGGGTGTGTGCAGTGAGAAGAATGACATTAGACGCGTTTCCATTACAGATTTGCACAAAACTTGTGCGATTTTTTTCTAAATGTCGACAAAAAACTTTACAATGTTGTGCAACTAAAACTTCATTTTTTCCTCTCGCGATAATTAAAATCACTCCAAAAATCATGGCAACAGACGTTGGTAGGGTTGGTTTATGTACTATATCCAAGCCACTGCACTAGCCATTATTAATAATGGAAGGAGATGTGTGTGTGTTTTCCGAGCATTAATGGTAAGGAATGACCCTTATTATACGTGTGAGCGGCTCATATGAGGAGTTTCTCCCTCAGTTCTGCTTCGAGGTCTTGATTGTGGCATTTATTTGAGGTTTAGAATCCATTATTCCTGTAAATTACTTTGTCTTTTATGAATAAAATCTCAGTCTCGTATTCTGTCCAAACACACCGCGTCATCTACGTCAGGTGACTGTAAATGCGCAAAAACTGTTTCCACTGCAGTTTTGCGAAATATTTCTTTTTTGAATTGCCTGAAAAACCTCCTCATGCGAACGGAAAAACTTTTTTGTGATAAATGGGAGTTTTTGCGAAATTGACATTTTCATTGGGCGTATTTTCAATTCGCATTTTCAATTTACGGAATTTGAAGGGTAATGGAAACGCGGCTATTGACTTAATTTATTGAGTGCAGATGTTTAGACTGAACTGCAGGCGGCCTGTGAATGAGACGCAGCAGGCAAACGCTGCACTACTGTCTCGAGAGTGTTCGTCCCGGCTGTGTGTCGAACTCTAATGTGTCAGTTCTACAACAGCAGAGAACAGACTTCATTAACCCTTCAACATCAGGCCTCAAAAAAATGTACAATACACAGTCAGCCAGTGGGTTCAGAAACAGGAGAAAACAAGAAAACATGAGAAATGCTACACTGTTGTGAACTCCTAAATTAAGTGTAAACATCATGATTAGACAGGGGAGAATGAGAAAAGTGTAAGTCAGAAGCACCAGGAACAAACTACCCAAAATTTTTTTGCGCTTTAGAGGAGTAAGTGATATTGCGTGTGAAAGACCGCGACAAGTGCCAACAAAACACAGAATGATTATCGGGTAGGTGATTAAGAAGGTGATGAATAGGAACAGATTGTTAAACAGCAGAACAGAGTTAACGACTGCAAAGACCAGAGGAACAAACCAGATGATCACAGAAACGCCACAGCAGACTTTTAGTGAATGATGAGATCTGTACCAGATAGGATGAGAAACCAGAAGATATCGTTCAAAAGCAACACATGCCATAAAATACAGACCCACAGTCAAACTATACATATATGCATTAATCACCTGCTCTATGAATATCATCATTAATATACAAATGATCTGAATGAGATCTGAAAGAATCAAATTAATAACAAACACTGGAGTGGAGTGATGAGATTTGATAAGAGCACACAACCCAAACAGAGTTAAGATCATGATTAGAAACTCAATGGTTAAAAAGATCATGAGAAATATTACTGCTGCAAACTGATGTTTCATGATAAACTCTTCAAACTGACGGGTTAATTCATCTTCATAATCTCCACTTGATCCGTTGATGCTGGCGTTGATATAATAATCTACTCCACTTGATCCGTTGATGCTGGCGTTTTGTTCTGCCATTGTTTCATGAAATCTTGACAGGCAACACTAAATAACAAACCAGTCTTTAGTCTAAAAACATGCATTTACTATTAACTAATTTATTAAAAACATTAGGGAAAAAATATATGACATAACTTGTTTTCTGTGTGACTGTTGAAATAAAGTTTCCTCAGTTTGCTTTAGAGGAGATATGTGTAATGTTAGAAAGCTTGAAATACGTGAAATGTAAGATTAAAGTTTGGAAATCCTCCATTTGAACAATATCACAGAAGCAAGAATATTCTGAATGCTGTTGTTCTGAATATTCAGTCCAGCACAGCTGCAAGTGTACAATGGTTTATTAAACTAGGAGTAAATCTTGAAGAACTTACGTTACTGACAGGAGTGTGTGTTTCGTCTGCAGGTCAAAGCAGAAGTTTGTGGAGCAACACACAGACTGACAGATGTTTCACAAGTTTCCACTGCCGTGTTTAAAGACCTCTTCATTCACTGCTGTAGCGTCTGGACCAATCAGACACAGACAAATTATTCATTATATGTAATCAATAATCCAGCAAACTCACTCTCCCAACAAAGGTCTATGAAACTTCCCCCCAAAACTAACATCCCAAATGAAGCTTACACACTGGCAGAACCCGGTGTGCTGTTACAGGATCCTTAAGATTGATAAGACCTTTTACGACCCAAAAAGGAATTTGCAGAGGGCTGTGACGCTCACTTAATTCTTACTGAGGAAGAGAAATAAACCCTGTTAATCCTATATATTCTATATATAAACGCTTGAGAAATGTGTAAACATGTATCTAATTTTCCCATCTAATGATTTTCCTTTTATGTGGTTTGGTCTTTCTATTCTTGTAAACCTTTGGATTAATGTTTCATCCAACAAGTTTCACTTTGTTGCATACTATGGTTAACTAAAATTTAATTTTATTTTTCTAAACTGTTTTAATTATTCTTATTTCGTTTTATTATTTTAATTTCTTCTATGTAAAGCACTTTGAATTGCCATTGTGTACGAAATGTGCTATATAAATAAACTTACCTTAATTGTGTGGCATGTTTAGTCTCTATAAACTCCCCCATTTGTTCATTTACATTACATTTTGCTAACTTTGTGACGCATTAGTCCAGCAGCCATATCACCCTGTAGCCCAAGACTGGTTGCCCACTGAAGCTAAGCAGGGCTGAGCCTGGTCAGTACCTGGATGGGAGACTCCTGGGAAATCCAGGTTGCTGCTGGAAGAGGTGTTAGTGAGGCCAGTAGGGGGCGCTCACCCTGTGGTCTGTGTGGGTCCTAACGCCCCAGTATAGTGACGGGGACACTATGCTGTCAAAGAGCACCGTCCTTCGGATGAGACGTTAAACCGAGGTCCTGACTCTCTGTGGTCATTAAAAATCCCAGGATGTCCTTTGAAAAGAGTAGGGGTGTAACCCCGGCATCCTGGCCAAATTTGCCCCTGTCCATCATGGCCTCCTAATCATCCCCATATATACTGATTGGCTTCATCACTGTCTCCTCTCCACCAGTAAGCTGGTGTGTGGTGGGCGTTCTGGTGCAATATGGCTGCCGTCGCATCATCCAGGTGGATGCTGCACATTGGTGGTGGTTGAGGAGATTCCCCCATCTATGTTAAGCGCTTTGAGGTCTCAGAAAAAAACGCTATATAAATGTAACAAATTATTATTATTATTAGTAGTATTATAAGAATCTTGAAGATTCTTGTGTTAAACATCCAATCAAACTACATGTTCAAAAGCCTACTATCATTTTAAGTGTCTCAGTGACTACGTTTACAAGCTGTCAATATTCGGGTTATAGTCGGGTTAAGGTCACTATTTGGGTTTCTGAAACATTCGGAATAACCCGTTTACATGCGTGAGCAGAAAGAGTTACTCCTGTATACATGGAATTTGTAATCAATTGGCAATATCCCGATGTAAACGGTGACGCACGGTTAGCGTCTGGACGTACGGACAACCTTAAGACGCAATATGCGTCATTTCCGATTCTTCTTCCTGTATCCAAAGACAACAACAACAGCAGCAGCACGCGGATAATGAATAGTTCGGGGCAGATAGCGATCGTCTTTGTTTGCGCTTTCCTCCTCGCTCCAAAAGTGTGGTGCTGTGCTGCGTCTCGCCATGTTTACCTCTACTTCTTGTTTACTTACGGTATACTGCACGCGGGTTTCTGTATGTGCCGTCTCTACTCAAAAGACCAAGATTCCCTGCGAATAGAACATGCGCAGAACACAAATCAATGTTCCTTTTGATGGGGATATGCCAATACGCGTTTACATGACCAAATATTCGGGTTAGAAAAGGGGTACCCCAGGGATCATATCCGGGTTTTTGCCGGTGTTTACATGGCCGTAAACATGCCAACACAAATGGCCGTTACATGGCCATTTGTGTAATTGGCATGATACATTTTTACCTGACAAATAAATGTTACATCTTGATTTATTCTGCATTTTTCAGGAATCATTCTTTTTGGTAGACTAAAGTGCAGTCTGATGTTTCCGCAAATCTCTGTCCAGGATAGATCAAACTGAAGGCACTTTGAATGGAGCATGGGGCACATCTTAGGAAGACCTTCTGATTTCTGACTATCCCCTGACCTAGCACGTTATGCATGTATGTATGTATGTATGTTAGGGTAGTTTAAGTGTTTAGACTAGTTAATAAAGTCTTGTTAATGTCACACGTAAAGTTGTCCGTGTCTCAAGCTCATATCTGGAGTCTCTAATCATATAGATCTTGACTTCTTGCTCTTAGTACTGTAAAGTAAGAAAGACATTTCCCATGCCCCGGAAATTTACATTTCTTAGAATTAATAAGCAATTAACACTGAGTGTGACAAATAGGTTAATTGATTGTAATATTAATTGACAACATTAAGTTAATTATAGTAACTGATCCAAATATTAATAATCAATTATAACCAGTTATTACTGATTATTAATATTTCATAGAGCTATTTTGCTACACTGCACACACTGTAAAAACACACATCTTAAAGCCTGTGGATCTAATGTAGGGAAATACCTGAGAATACAGACAAACTATTTGATCCAACATGTAAAACTGTAATTAAGACTCAATTAACTAACAATGATGGTTTGAGTGAAAAACCAGTCTAACTTTCACAAACGCTTCGGCTCAACTACGACGACTGAAGTAATCTGAAAATGCTTTATATCTGATGCTTTCACTTTTAAAGTTCACTCAGCGTTTATTGATATCCTCAGTAGAATCAGAAACCCATGAATGATCGCGAGAGAAAGCACAAATACTCTGATCTTTCTAAAATATTGATTCTTCTGCTGCTCTGCAAGCCTGTTTTCTTTAAGAAATGGAAATCTGTGTTGCTGACTGACTGAAATCACACTCAATGTTAATTAAAGGAACTAGTTTAAGTGCAAATGATCACAGTGATACCAGAGGCTGAAATACAAAGATAGTTGACTGTATAAACTCACGGATGAGATGATCTCATGATCTTACCTGGAATCATAATGAACATCAAACTACAACACAGATGATGAAGTTTATGAGCTGATCACATCATCATCAAATTAATCTCAAGAACCTGAAATGGAGAGTGGTTCTGAGAGAAACTTCCAAACCTGCTTTAAACAATTCCATCTTAATTTCTTTATTTTCTTCTACACATAATCGAGCACACTAGAGAGTCAACAAGCTGAACAACATGTGCTAACGTTTGAATAAAGGCTGAAACACAACGACACAATAAATCCCACATGAGACGACATGATCTTACCGGGAATCAGACGGAAGACTGAAGACGCTGCTCATCAGGAGATGCTGGAGTTTATGAGCTGCTCACGTTCTTTTATAGCCTGAATTAACTCCAGAAACACCAAACACAGATGCATTAAACATCATTAGCAGTTAATGCACATGCAACCGCATCAGCAATCAGTCAAACTCCACAATATAAACCCATTTAAAGCCACAAGTGTTATAGAAAGGAAAATGTGAATAGCCAGAAATACAGTGATATAATACTCAGATTTTGTCATACTGTAAGTTTATCAAATTATGATAAGGGCTAAATAAAAACATCAGTAAAGACAAAATATTATAACAACTTTTACTACTGAAAACAAAATCACTACATGTTTATTTGCAGTTTCATTCCAGACACGGATGTTTGTGAATCACCGCATCAGTCCGTCAGTAAACGTTGAGTTAGTTTGATTCTGCACTACGCTTTAATAATGTTCCACTATTGTGTGTGATGTAGAGATAAATGTTAAGTATACTAACTGTATCCAAACGAGAAATGGGCATTTCTGTTAAATATTTACAAAATGTGCGTTCCAAATGTTAAATTATGTTGTTAATATTGGTGAAAAGCTAATTCATGTTCAAATATTGTGAACATTAGACTTTTTCACAATACGGTACACATGAGGAACAATCAAACAGCATCTCAGCTTATGGTGTATAATGACAGTAATGAACACTTTCATCAACATGTTGATAGTGAACACAAAAGTGATGGTATGTATGTATATATTTCACATATGATGAATTAAAAGATTATATAATAGCTAAAATGATAAACAAAACATGCAGTTTTTGTGCATTCTTTAAACTTTAAGTCATGAAGGATGTAACTTGAAGCACTTTAACTGAGTATCATAATTGATTTGGTTTCTGCCATTAGAAAACACTTCTCTATTGAGTGGATGTGGGTGAATTTTCCCTCAATATTCAAAAGCTTGTCATTAAGAGATTCAGTATGATTTTACATTTCCTCATTTCCCATCAGCATTAATTAATTATGAATGTCTCAAACCACCTCTAATATAATGTTAAAGGTGGTATCAGTGATTTCAGGCCCAAACATAAATGATCAAATTCATCTAATCTTTCCTAACGATCCGCTAGCTGCCCGCCCCATAAACCGCGTCTCTGTAGGCAGCCTAGGCTCTGAGACCTGCACACAAAAACAGCTGGTTTCACCAACCACTCAAAACCAAAACAAATAGTTTTCCAACCAATCACCGACAGGGGGAGGGTGTTGTGAGGTTTACAGTACAGGTGTATGGAGTTATTCTTGAGCCAATAATACTGAACGTAGCTTTTCAAGAAACTAATGAAAATATAAATTGAAACTAAATAAATTATCTCTGAAACTGAAAAAGATTAAATCGCAGGCAATTTTTTTTTTACTTCGTTTTTAATACACTGCATGTTTTGCTAACTATTTCTCATATTTCAATCGCTGATATGAACTTACAAATGCGCTTCCAGAGTTTCCATTTACGCTTCTGAAGTTTTCGTTTACGCTCCCAGAGTTTTCGTTCGCCGTTCTGACACATTTCTCTCGTGGGGGCGGGGCTAGTAGCAGTGTGTTCTCATTGGTTACTGAGTTTTTGATTGACAGTTTCGTGACCTGGAAGTGAAGAAGTCAGTGGTGTGTTTATGTGTGGATGTGAGCGTCTGTAATAGCAGCTTTCTATTTCATTTTAGTGATATTAAGTTTATATCTGTATTTATTTGCTGCTACACTATATTGTTGAGATGATTTCTTATAGAAGGAATAGTACAGACGAATGATATTTATCATTAGTCATCGTCGCTATATCAGGAGGATACTGGAAAACGTTAGTCTACTCGTGGTAAGTCTGATTTATTTTTATTTTTATTTATTTTTTCATTAATACTATACTAATACTATTTATAATACAGTACTGGCTTTTTTTTTCAGGTGAAGAGGCATTTTAGAGCTCAGTGAGAGCCCATAACATTATGTGTTGTCTTGATTTAACTGTTAGCCCAATCATTACATGACTTGTTTATCTACATTCGGTTACAGTCTTCGATTAGATCATATTTGCTTCGATTAGATCATATTTCCCCCCAGCCACCCCAAACAACATTGGGCTAGAGTACGTCTCAGGTTACAACTGTAACCATAGTTCCCTGAGAAAGGGAACGAGACGATGCGTCGATAACGCTTTGGGAACGCCCCCGGCGTGAATGCGTCTGAAGCATCTATGTCAACTAGTCCAATGGAATGAATGAAATGCGCGTCACGGGCGGGTGACGTCATGACCAGGAAGCTATAAAAGCGCATCCGGTGAAACCGGCTTTAGCTTCGAAATTTGCCGAAGCAAGTCGATCACAGGAATGCAGGAAGTATGGCAGGGCGACGCATCGTCTCGTTCCCTTTCTCAGGGAACTATGGTTACAGTTGTAACCTGAGACGTTCCCTTTCGAGGGAACTCGCGATGCGTCGATAACGCTTTGGGAACGAGAATACCCAAACCGCCAGAATTCCAAAAGCCTGAGTGTAAGCCTGTTGTTTTTCCTTTCCAAAAAACCTACACTAAGCACTGAGCACCTGAGACCCTGGGGCAGCATCCAGGTCCAGGCTATAAAATCTGTCAAATGTGAGCGGAGAGGACCAACCCGCCGCATCACAAACGTCTTGGAGGGACACTCCAGATATTAAGGCCTTAGAGGCCGCCATACTTCTAGTGGAATGAGCTCTGACCGCCAAAGGACAGGGCTGGCCAGAGGACTCATAGGCAAGAGAAATAGCCTCGACTATCCACTTACTAACTGTCTGCTTAGAAGCCGGACAACCTCTCTTGGATGATCCGAAACAGACAAACAATTGATCGGACTTCCTCCATGGAGAAGACCGATGAACATAAGTATCCAATGCTCGCACTGGACACAACAAGTTCAGCTTTTCCTGGCCCGGAGAAGTAAACGGTGGAGGACAGAAAGCCTGAAGCACAATAGGCCTCGGAATAATGGTTGGCACCTTAGGGACATAACCCTGTTTAGGATACAAGAATGCCTTGACCATTCCCGGTGCGAATTCAAGGCAGGTGGGAGAAACCGAAAGGGCCTGAAGATCTCCGACTCTCTTGAGGGACGAAATGGCTAGAAGAAAAATAGTCTTGAAAGTCAGAAATTTCTCTGAGACCGACTCTAAGGGCTCAAACAGAGCCCCAGATAGGCCCTCCAGTACCAACGCCAAGTCCCAAGCCGGCATCCTAGTGCGTGTTGCAGGCCTTAGCCTCAGGGTGCCACGAAGGAAACGAGTAATCAGGGGGTCTCAACCCAACGATACACCACCCACCGGGATGTGGAAGGCCGCAATGGCTGCCACGTATACTTTTAAGGTGGATGGACATAAACCTGACGCAAAGCGATCCTGCAGAAACTCCAGTACTGTGTTTACTGAACAGTTAACCGGGTCCCACTGACGCTGGTGACACCAAGTAGTGAAGACTCTCCATTTCAAAGAGTACAATTTCCTCGTAGCGGGAGCTCTGGAGCTTAGAATGGTCTCAACAACCTCGGTTGAAAGACCACTCTCTATGAGTTGGGCCCCCTCAGAGGCCAAACCCAAAGTTTCCAAATCTCTGGTCGGGGGTGGAATATTGTGCCCCCGGCCTGAGACAGAAGGTCTCTCCTGATCGGTAACTCCAAGGGAGGACCGTCTAGGAGATGAATCAGGTCCGCAAACCAGATTCGACTTGGCCAACGTGGTGCCACTAGCAATAGGCTTATTCCGTGCTGACGAACTCTCTCCAGAACTCCTGGGAGCAGAGCAACAGGGGGAAAGGCGTACAGACGTAGCCTCGGCCACGTCTGCACCATAGCATCCAGCCCCAGGGGGGCTGGGTGGGTAAGGGAGAACCAGAGTGGACAGTGCGTCGTATGCTGAGACGCAAACAGATTCACTTCGGCCTTGCCGTAAAACTCCCATATCTTCTCCACCACCTCGGGGTGAAGTCTCCAGTCCCCTGGCCTCAGCTCCTGCCTCGACAGGACGTCTGCTCCGATATTCTGGCCCCCTGGAATATACACTGCCCTCAGAGAGAGTATTTTCCCCAGGGACCATAGGAGGATCTGGTGTGCCAACTTGCATAGTGGGCGCGAACGCAGACCCCCCTGACGATTTATATAAGAGACCACCGATGTGTTGTCCGTCCGGACAAGCACATGGTGATCCCTCAGGTCTGGGAGGAAATGTCTCAACGCGTTGAAAACGGCCATCATCTCCAGGCAATTTATGTGCCAGGAGAGATGATGACTCCTCCACAGACCCTGAGCTGAGCGGCCTTCCATTACCGCTCCCCAGCCGGTGAGGGAAGCATCTGTCGAGATAGCAACTCGATGGCAAAGAGCTCCCAACACCGGACCCTGGGACAGGAACCAATGTTTCTTCCATATAACCAAGGCGCGGAGACACCGCCGCGTGATCTTGATCATACGAAGTGGGTTTCCCCTCGGGGAGAACCCTCTTGTCCTGAGCCACCACTGCAAAGGTCTCATGTACAGCAGGCCAAAAGGTATCACGTTGAACGCCGCTGCCATGAGCCCTAACAGTCTCTCGAACTGCTTCACAGTGCGTGACTGACCTAGCTTTAGCTCTTTTATGGCTGTTAGGATAGCAGCTACACGAACGGGCGAAAGATTGGCTCGCATCGTGACTGAATCCCACACCACACCCAGAAAAGTGGTCCTCTGTAATGGAGATAGCACACTCTTCTTGGCGTTGAGCCTAAACCCCAATTTCATTAAAAAACATTACCGATGTGCATCTTAAAACTAAAAAGGCACTGATATATTTTTAAGATCAGTCAGTGCAAGTTTATTTCAGTGGAAACAGCTCAGACTTACATTTTAGTCTAGGACTAGTCTTAAGCCCTGTCTGTGAAACCAGGGGAATGTGTTTTATTCACCTTGTGCTGAGCTGAAGAGAGTAAATGTCCACTGTAGATCTGAGAACTGAATGAGCTTCAGGAGGAGTGTGTGTGTGTGTGTGTGTGTGTGTGTGTGTGTGTGTGTGTGTGTGTGTGTGTGTGTGTGTGTGTGTGTGTGTGTGAGAGAGGGTTTATATACAGAAGTTACACAGAACGCGCAAATCAGATCTAAGGCTTTTATACACATGACTTTCCATAAAGGAGGCAGGTTTTTATACTTTGATTGACAGGTCACTTTAATGTGATGAGTCAGTGCATTTACACTCGTGTGTTGCATGATCCTTATTTAGTTTCACTGTCTTCAACCGGAATTCAACAATCAGGAAGTACTCTTTTATTAGTCATTGTGAGTGATTGTGTTAAAATTATATTCAGAGGACAGAAATATGCAGAATAGCTATAAGATAATAACACAGATTATGTGGTTAGTCAACATGTATTCAGTTTAGCACATCAGACATAGTGAACATGTTAGGAGATGATTTTCTGCTTGTTGTTGTGGTTTTGTATGTTGATCTAACAGTTATCATGATCTGAAATCTTCTCAAAGGCTGAACCTAAAGCTGTTGATCTGAGAGAGAAACAAGAACAACAGGATAATCAGATGAGCTTTTTATTGCTTGAATCAGTTATTTAGAAAATGAAATATGCCAGTAAAGCTGCTGTAAACTTGTGGATTGTCTTTCAAGTGTAAGTATTGCACAAGCATTTTCATTTAAAATGCTAAAATATATTTAAGAAAAAACTGTTTATTGTTGTGAATTAGGCGGGACGTATTTGTAAAAAGTTCAAATGTGTATATAAATATGAATAATCTACACAATTATTAGTGAATGAGAGCGGTGGTGCAACATCAGGAGTTGTTCATGTTTTCAGCTGTGGGGTGAAGATACAGGTCAATAAACCATAAACAATATTGCTATGAAATATGACATAGTTGTATGAAACTTTGATAAATTAATATTCAGTGACTCGAAAAATCGATGGCTTTTCAGAACAACTCATTTTTCCAGTCTGTATAAAATCTGTATGTTATAAAGCCACAGTAAATATGAATGCCTGTAATATGGAGTATAACTCAGTTAAAGCAATAGTATTTGAGCTTCACTAAAGATATTACAGTAGACAAACCTGTGTGAATATGAGTGATGAATCTAAGGGATTTTTCAGTGTAGGCCAACAGATGAAACCTCTGACCTCTGACCCTGTGAAGGCATTCATTTACCACAGTAATGTGTGCTGTTGTCACTTCCTCATTTAAGATGCAGCCGTGTGTGTTTGTGAAAGTTTTGCTTTTATCAGTTTCATATCAGTCCTTCTGACTTCATCGTTCACTGAATTCAGCTCACAGGATCTCCAGACAAGCTGCACAAAAGCTAGCAAATGGGTTTATGATTTCCATAACTAGGATTTCATACATTTGTGTTGTGCTTTGCTCCTTGCAAGTATTTTTTTTCTGTCTATCTCTTAATTTACTGTTAAATATATTTACATTTTGTGATCCATAGATTTAGAGGTCTAGAATGCAGAAGTGTTAATGCAGAAGTGTTCATGTGTTTGAGGTGTTCTTGTCTGATCGTGTCCAAGAATTTCACAGTTCATGACAGTCTTTTCCCTCTAGGTCATCTTTATTATGATTGGAATGAAATATGAACCATTTCAGAACAACTTGTACAGAAATAATCACTTTCTGTGTCTTAAACCAGGGGTTTTAAACTGGTGTCTGCAGGAAATCTGGCTCTGTAAGAAGGTGGTTGAACATTTTATATTTCAGAGAGAAATAATGCAAAAATGTAAATACAATTTTAAAAAGTAAAAAAGAAAACATTGCTGGGATTCAATGCCTTTTGTGTCCCAGTCAAGATCATGATCTTACATGCCTTAAAATGTTGAGCGAATTGTAAGCAAGCACAATAAAGAAAGACACTGTTCGCATCTTACATGTGTTAGTACGCCGTCTAAAACTTGCTCACGCTATTACCAATACCAGCGGCTTAAAGATGCTACAGATCTTCTGTGTGTTTCAGTGAAATAACAGAGAAAATCAACCTGAGAATAAACATGATTCTGTCAGAAACACAAACTCAGTTAATTCAGATATTGAACACTGACCAGAGGCTTTAAATGAAGCTCTAAACACAGGATTCACTGGAACCAAACAGATCTGAATTGAGATTAAATGACTGAAAGCTTCAATATAACACAGAAACAGCAGGACTGATCTGATATACATTGTACAAAAAAAAAAGATCCGTTAAATTCACGGTAAAAAAACTGGCAGCTGTGGTTACCAGAAATTTACCGTAAAAAATACAGTAGTAACATTTTAGGTTTTACAGACTTAACTTAAAATTTACAGTAATAAACCATATTTCATTATCTGATATGATTTACCGACCTATTGAAGTATTAATATCTGTTTTGTACCATTGTAATACACTGATAACCAACAATCACAGTAGTAATGAGAGTCACATGATTAATCAAAGCTCATCACAAGCTGTTCTTCCACAAAACAGATATATAGAAGCTGCACAGTGTCATTCACACAAACATTAAACACCATCATGGTAACACACACATTTTAAAAATACAATAAACATTAATTTAACAACATTAAATGTAACATAACATACATAACAGACGAAACATAGTTATTTCAACAAAAATACATCAAATGTGAAGTGTCACGCAGGAAATTGTGGGAATGTCAATTTACGTTTTTTTCAATGTAAATTATACAATGACTTGTTCATTTTCACTTCCAAAAACTGTAAATTTAATGGTATTTTACAGTAAAATTACATTAAATGTACCATTAGATCTATCACAGTTATTTACCATATATAGTAAGGAAACTTTCTGTTAACCAATTAACAGTTTTTCACTGTAGCATTTTTACAGTCTTTTACTGTTAAAATCACAATCATGTTTTACAGTGTAATGAGCTGTTTGACTTTTACATTTGACATCCTTGAGTTTGACTTCTGTAAAGCTTCCCTTAAAATAAAATCAAAATTCCTTTAAAACGTTTAACTGTAATGCTGGTAATCTCCTGCAGAGGGCGACACTCCACTGTCACAGGGCTGAAGGGACATTCTGATGTGTGTGTGTTTGACCTTTCATTTCTTTCATACATGTTTTTCATCACCTTAAAATCGTCAAATTTGTGTCATGAACTCTTTCGTTCTCTCTAAAACCAGTTAATCATCATAAAGCTGATTATATATTTAAACTAACACTGGTCCTGTAATATAACAGATCCAGATTCATCTCTTGTGTTTAAGTGTCAAACATCTAGAAAGGTCATTAACAGGTTATACTAGCCTCACATATATGATAAATATATCTATATAAAGCTTGATATGTCCATTTTTAAACGAATCGAAAGCAAATATCATCTGATTATGTAATCCTTCTGAAAGATGCTTTTCTCTTTGGCGCATCCACTTTACAGCGGAGATGTATGGAGATATGTTTGTAAATAAACAATTAAAATTCCTTGTTATTTTAGAAGACATATTTATTATCATTAGCCTGCTTTTGCTGCAAGATTTATGCATATGCTCAAGCGCAGGATAGGCTATATTCGTTCATGCACCCAGTTTAAGCAGAAATTAATATAAACATGCGATTAGTCGACTAGTAAAATCTTTAGTCTATGGCAACTCTTATCAATACATTTAGCCTACTATAGTTGACATTATTTAATTAGTAATAAGTATCCAGCTCTTTACATTAAATTTGTTGAGTTAACATTTAGTTAATGAACTAATAAAATAATAAAACAAAGATTAAATTAAGATGCTAACTATACTTCTGTTTAGCATGGCTTGTTCCACCACGCAAATGACTGTTTATAAGGTGACAATCAGTTACACATTTGAAGATTTACTGTATTTTGAAGATTGTTTTATTGTATCGTATCTTCTGTTATAAAGATGAAGATTGACATTTCGTTAATTCAAAAAATAAACACATAAAGTTGTAAAAATGAAACAACTTATGTTCTGTTAGATGTTTTGTGTTTTGACTACTATTTGAATTTTGTATAATAATATCTCTAGATAATGAATATTTATTTACAAAAAAAATTATATATAATATATAAAACATATATATAAAAAAGGGCCTCACTGATTAATTTTGCCTGGGGCCCACACCCGAAGCGCACAGCCGTATAGACGGCTACATAGTGCATGACACAGAGAGAGAGAGAGAGAGAGAGAGAGAGGGAGAGAGAGAGAGAGATGAGAGAGAGACAGACAGTCAGTGGCCTGCACCGGTGACATAATTACATAACGTTAACAGTTGTGAGAACAGATTTGAATCAGATAAGCATCAGTGCAATTGTATCTGCACATTTGGTCTTAAAATAACAGTGCGTAAAAAAACTGATGTCGTCTGTGCTCTTACAGTTTTACACACTTATGGATCCCGCCTTCGGTTCGGATCTGGCCACAAGACCTCGTCAACATCACAGGCGATGTCCTCGCGGGCTAGGCATCGGGGAAAATATCGCCTTTGTGTGCCGAATCCCCCCTTGGATTGATCCCACCTCAATGTCTCCGCAGGCCTCTTCCATTACTATATTCTCAGAAGGCGAAGCACTGCTACTTGGGCGGAGTGATTCGCTCGCAGCAGCTGAGAAGCCCCGTGGTGAGAGTTCCAGTAGCACCTCACTGCAGTACACGAGATCCAGGGGGCGGAGTTGGATCCAGATCTAAGGGGTGGAGATTGGTAGGTTTAGGTCAGGGATGGGCAACTTCGGTCCTGGAGGGCCACTGTCCTGCAGGGTTTAGCTCCAACCCTGATAAAACTCACCTGCCTGTAGTTTCCTAATAATCCTAAGACACTGATTAGCTTGTTCAGTTTGAGTATGGCTGGAGCTAAACTCTGCAGGACAGTGGCCCTCCAGGACCGAAGTTGCCCATCCCTGGTTTAGGTATATGAAAGGTGGGAGGAGTTGGATCTGGATCCAACTCCTCCCCTGGATTTCGTGTTCTGCAGTGAGGACCATCTCGAGAGTTCGCTCAGAGTTGGAGTAAATCACTCCGCAGAAGTAGCAGTGCTCTGCCTTCTGATAATATAGTTGCTAATATGTGTACAGTTAGAAGATTACTGTGTCTCATGTGACCTTGTTATTCGTACACGTTGTGACTATACAAATCACAACATTTAAATAGGAAAATGTTGGTGTTATTTTGTCACTTATTGGGAGCAGTATGCTAGCTGGAGCCATTTACCTCCATACCGCCATTTAAATTTACCATTTACCAGTCTTTGTGCTAAGCTAGGCTAGCGGTGGGTGTGTCAGACAGAGTTACGGCACACACGGAGATGAGAAGGGTATGTATGGACTTATCTTTTTTTTTTTTTTTTTATTAAACAAGAATGAAGTTACAAACAAAATGTAACAATACAATGGACATAAGAGTACTACACCAAAAAATACGTACACTAGACAAAAGACATGACATGACATGACATTGACTTGACATATTTTGATATGACATAACATTTAACAACAGATATAAAGGCTGAAACTTATTGCATACCTGCATACAGGTTAACTGTAGATATGAATGAAATGACAGGAATGGAATGTCGGGGGGAAGGGGTTAATGAGTGTGAGTAGATGGTTGTGTGTTAGTTTGTGTGGGTGTGGGTGTATATAAGGAGAAATGTAGGTTTGTTTGTTTTTTGGCCGGGAATATGGAAGCAGGATCACCTAGGAGGGTTGCAGAGAAAAGAGGAAAAAAAAAAATGATTAATTGATTGGCTGACTGAATAAACAAACTGTCTGGGCACTCATAGCCACATTGACGGCCGGCCCCGGAACAAGGTATACCATAGTGAGATGGTAGAGGGAGGACCCGCGCGTGATCTGATCCCCAGGCCCCCAACACACATCCCAACCCCCCATGAACACCCACATGTATGGACTTATCTAACTCTGGGGGATACGGGGAATAAGTCCCAAAAAGTCGGCGTGTTCCTTTAATATCACAAGCCTCGTCATCGTCAAATGGTGGACAAAACATATGCAAGCGCATAAACACAGCGCGCAAGTGAATTACAACAGTGTGAGCACCGTGACAAAGCTCAAACGTAAAATGTAAACATGCAGAACTCTCAAATCCCAAACTGGAGCAGAACAAATATGATTGTGCGCACAATCTCTAGGCGCAATTGGATAGACCTAAGACCAATCAGAGCGATCGTCATCGCGTAAAGCCCGCCTCAAGTTTTTGATTGGTGCCAAGATTTGGAAAGATTGGAAATGGTCTTGAATGGGCTCTTGGCCAGACTGACTTGCAGAGCAAATCTAAATTTGCCGGAAGTTCATCTGGGTTTTCCCAGGCTAGGACCAATAATGTACCATCCACATTTTCTCCGTCATGGTCTGCTTCCCAATCAATGTCTGGCTCTTGAGAATTGTATTTTGCAGCAAAATAGAGTAAGAGAACAAATAAACACGTGTGTTCAGAAATCTGCGCGCGTGTACACTGTAAAAAAATTCTAACCCTCCCAAATCAAAAATTTCAAGTGACCGATAACATCTAAATTTTTCATTTGGCCCAAGTGAAATTCTGTAAATTATAAAATTAAATTTATTTTCTGTTATTTCTGCTTGCGACTTGTTCATTTGTGCGCACAATCATGTTTGTTCTGCTCCAGTTTGGGATTTGAGAGTTCTGCATTTCTACATTTTACGTGCGAGCTTTGTCACGGTGCTCACACTGTTGTAATTCACTTGCGCGCTGTGTTTATGCGCTTGCATATGTTTTGTCCACCATTTGACGCCATAGCAAAAAAAAACTATTTTTGGTGTATAAATGGCACAAGAAATAAAAATCGTGCAATAGATACACACATTTACGAGATCATGTTGGCCAGTCACACACGTGACGTCACGGTCTGTGAATTCCTTCAGAAAACAGAAACACTTGAGCGTCTTTTCAGACGCAAATCTAATTTGAAGTAGCTTATAATGGGAGCGGGAGCAATACTTTCATAATCACCTAATAAATTATGTTTCTATTATTTTAGTTTTAATGAAAAACCAGGGTACATATAATGTACTATAATACATGTAACCACACGTATAATGTGGTTATAATCAGTGTTCGAATTGAGGGGGGGCTGGGGGGTCCGGGACCTCCCATAAGCATCAAGGAACCCTCCATAAGGCCCAAAAAATCATACACTTGGTGCTTTATTATACATAAAAAAGCGTACATTATATGTAGGCCCTACTGATATTATAATACATAACCACATTATACGTCATCAATAGCGGTTCACTTCCGCGATTTGGTACGATTGCGTTCAAATAAGCGGACCCGAGTAAGTTTCACGGTGCTAGTGTGAAAAGTGCTAGTGTGAAAGCGCCCTGATGGAGAGGAGCTTAAATACAAAAGTGGACTCTGGTCACGTGCGCCATTTATTGTAACATACAAGATGATTTTTTACAGGAATATTGCCGTTTAATGAAAACTGCTGCACGATCACATTTCTGCTGCAACTGTTCCTCAGCAGAACTCCCTGTCAGTTACAATAATAATTAGCATTTCTGCATGCATTCATCTATAACCATGACGTTAGTCAGAGGTTTCAAGTGTTCATGTTCAATGAAAGCTGTCACCTCATGCAGCCACACACACATCAGTTTCGTTATTTCTGTGCCAAAGCTTGTGGTTTTAGCAGACAAGCACATATCATCCTGTAAGCCAGCATTTCATTCTCATCTAATGTAGGTCATTTGTTTTAGAGGCTAACATCCCACAATCTTAAGAGACATACTGAACTTTACTGAGAGAGCAAATGTGAACAGATGGTTAAAGTTTCCATTGTTGAGATGATAAATTCAGAAGATGCAGCGCTAGTGTTTGTGTGTTTGTTCTGACGTTTCCATCAGTGTTTTCAAGATGTTTTGACATCTTGACTAAATTCAGCTCACATTTCCAGACAATCTACACAGAAGTTATCGAATGGCTTTTATTTTTATAAAATAATCCTCTGTCCTGAACAGCCTCAGTTCTCACTAAAGTCACTGATGATCTGCTGATGTAATCAGGTTTGTTAATAAATCAGAGTTCTTCAGGTTTAAACACTTTATAAGTGGTGTGAATTTAACCTGTAGATCAAAACCTGAAATGCTTTAGGAAATAAAGCATATAAATGAATATTCAGGAAAAAATATATGCTCTAGAATGTGGTGACATGAAAAAAACTAAATTCAAAAAAAAATTTTTTTCTGGGTCTCCGGAGGCTAAAGCTCTCCCTCATCCCACCAGCCCCACCAACTCCTTATTGGAAACAAACCCATGTATAAATATTGCAGTATTAAGATGCATGACAACATTAGCCCTTACATACACATATGTATATACATACGCTAGGGCTGGGCGATTTAAATCGTGATATTGTTATGCGCATCTCGTCAGTAAAGCCGGTTCCTTGATTAGTAGTAAATCACCATCACCTGCTTTCAGATGGAGCGGCATTTACTACAAAGAGCCGTAGTTAACTGACAAGCTGAGCCATATCGCATTAATTATCGCTGGCGATACGTCCAGCTCTAACATACGCACACCTACACCCATACTTTCATATATACACATAAATAAAAAGAAAGGACAAAAAGTATCCCATATTTTTAGGTATAGAAAACAAAAGTCCAGTCACACATGAGGAAAACATGTACAGCAGCAGTTTGCTTGCGAGTAAGTAAAGAGCGATATAGTGCCAGATCTGAGACCCAGGCTCTTCCAGTCTGAAGGGGCTTTACATTTAAAGGCACATCTACCGCTCTCTTTGAAGATGTTTGGCCCAGTGAAGGAGAGATATTCAGTGTGTCTCAATCTACAGCTGGGTCTATATATTAAATATTCCTTCAGGTAAGGAGGATAATCATAATACACACATTTAAAAATGACCTGATACCAGTGATACTGTCTTCTGGCTTTTGGTAATAATAAGTTCAGTGAGTCCTACATGACACAGGGGTGAGTAATAAAAGGACATCTCAGCACAAATCTACATATATTATTGAAAGCAACATTTAATGCTGGCTTCTTGCCTTGTGTGGGTGGTATGTGTGTGTGTGCTATGTGTCATGTTTTTGTCTGATGTTCATTTGATTGTTGGTTTGCTGTGTTTTCGATTGTATATTTTAACATAATAGTATTTCTTACTAAATGTATTGTAATTTTTATATTGTTATGTAAATATGTAATTTTACTCCCTTTCAGGGTGACTTTTTACCATCTGTATAAGGACTGCAGATGAAAAATAGCCTTATGGCTAATTCTGGCATATTGACAGAAATGTTTATTAATATGCACTGTCCCTGTAATAATAAAAAAATAAAAAAATAAATAAAAATAAAAAATAAATGCTTTCAAGTTTGATTCTGATGTGTTTTGACAGACAAAATCCACATAGTCTAATATGGAAAATATTAACTGTGACACAATTCTTAACCTAATCAGTTTAATGAAACAGTTAATAGAGCGATACAATATTTGTAAATTACAACTAATCTTTTTTACAACAGAATTGATATGACAGCTAAAGGAGAGTTGTGAGTCAAGCCAAAGGCCCAGGGACCGTATTCATAAAGATTCTAACAATCCTCTCAGAAAACTCTTAATTTAGCTTAAATACTTTTACGTAGGTGTCTTAGCTTAAGAGCGATTCGGGACCGATCTGAGATCAACTCTGAGTAAGGAAAAGACAAAAAAATTAATCTTAGTGAGGAGGCGGGGTTGACCCCGTTGCTATGTATGACACAATCTTTTGAAGACTGTGATTGGTTGGTTGTACAAGAAGGAAAAAAAGAGTGATTTTAAGTATAGGGTCTATTCTAAGCCTTTACTTTGAAATTACATGCGTAATTTTTCCTATTTGACCGTTCTCACACACACACACACACACACACACACACTATATATGTGTATATAAATCCTTTTTTTATTTAACATGCTGTTAATTTCCTATAAGGTATTTGATTGGCTTAGAATGCTAAAAATTGTTCCAATTACACTGATTGCTGGCATGTCTATTTAAGTGGTGGTTTCAGTGGCGGCTCCAGAGATTTTCTGTTGCAGGTGCTATGGGGATGCTCAACACTTAAGAGAAGGTGCTTTTAATTTTGGGGCGTTTCATTATGAAGGTCGCATCGGACCACCCTTGGTATACACATGCATACACGCCCGCATTAACTATACTCGTTCCACAACTATAAGCATATACTGTATATAATGAAAGGGCTATAGACAGGGGCGCAACTTCCCAGTGTCAGAGGGGTATGCAGCAACAATTTTGGCCATCATCAATCTGGTGCACTTTGAGAGTTAAATAAAAAGCCCCAACCCATATTCAGTGTGCAAATTAAACAAGAAAAATTCAAACCTCTTTAAGTTTGTGTCAGTCTACATTACACTACTACATAATAATAGTTATAATATTAATCCTATGATACTAGCCTAATAGCCATATATTGTAAAACAAATGCACTGAAAAATAAAAGAAACTTTCATTATTAGTTTTGTACTAATTTCTATACTTGAAAGAGTATATATTTCTATACTTCATATTTAAGATGTGATTGGGCCAGCCCAGTGTCAATCAAGAAAAGAACCAATGGGCCGCTGATCTACGTGTTTCATGGGGTGTCAGAAAAAAACGAACACTGACTTTTTTTGATCAATGCATTACACCGGCACTTTACACAATTAAGCAAAACAAAACGAATGGGCCGCCGATGTACGAGTTTTATGGGCCGTTAAGACAAAAAAAAAAGTATGAGATGTATCGGACCAAAAAGCACGTCGGCCCACCGGGAATCTCCCGGTAGTCCTGATAGCCAGTAGTCTATGCCTGGACGTCACACTTTAAATCCTACCTGTTGCCTTTCACCATCCACTTATTTACAGTAGCTGCTGTCGCAACAATTGACATGCCATCTCCTTTTCCCTCTTTCTTTTTCTATTTTTAGTCCCCGACAGCTTTTTTGCTGACATCTTTTTTGACGACAACTCACTAACGTTACTCGTTCCTGCGTTCCTGCTCGCTCAGCGCTCACGGCGCCCGCGCCCGCCCCCGCCCGCGCGTGTCCGCTTGCGATTTTTAAATTTGTATTTAATTCCTATTTTTAACAACATGAAAAAGACTATTCAAACATGAAATTAAAATAATAAATTACAGACATTTCTTGGGGGTGCTGGGCAGGTGCTATGGCTATTATAGGGGGAGCTGCAGCACCACCTAGCTCCCCCCTGGCGCCGCCACTGGGTGGTTTGAATGTTGTTTTTAATGTAACAAACATGGAATCAAAACCAAGAAGGACGAGAAAGCCCGACTGGACAGAGGAACAGTGTTTACTCTTAGCCCAGATAGTGGATGAACACAAGACCATCCTTAAAGGAGAACTCCGGTCAATTTTAACATTGAGCTCATTTTTTTGTAAATTTGGAGTGCTGTAAGTACAGAGAACAACGACAAAAATCGGTGTTGCCTACACCGTGTTATCCTCTTTTTAAAATTTGCACCCCGTTGACTTCAATGGGGCCAGTTTTAAACTTGCTTTTAGCCTCTTAACATCCTTGATGTGTCATTACAAGTGCACAGGTCATGTGAGTGATTCCTTCGGAGTGAACACGGGTGAATTTGACTGCAGTAGATGTGAAAGATATGAATAAAAATGAAGTTAATTCGGCCAGCGCACATACCTGTATTTACCTGTAGTAGTTACCTATGATCACGCGCGTGAACTCGACAATCGACTAGTTCTCCTTTAAGACCTCTTTTAAGGGTTAAGATACTTTCTGAATTACTTTTTTCTTTACTAGGAGTTTTTCTTTAATTTTAAGCGTAAACACCCACATTTCTAAGAATTGTCTTAGAATTTTGTCACTAGGAGCTACTCTTTGCATTAAGATTCTTTATGAATATGGGCCCAGATATTTAAGTTCATCAACAGTGGAGTATCGTCTAGGAATTTGAGTGAAAGATTGATATCTTGGTTCAGTGTAGCTGATCTGGTGGAGAACAATATACTATGACTTTTTTTCATTCAATAGAAGATGGCTGGATTGGAACCAAAGTTGAATAGCATTAAAGTTAGATTGCAATGAGGATTGAATCTTAGAGACAGACATATACCCCATACAGTAGTGAAATACATAGCAATATTTACATATGATTTAACAGTTTATTGTCATACATATCAAAAATCTAAAAGGTGTGCATCATACCTGAGACCTGGATGAACAATTTACAGTTGGTTTTATGACTGTAAGTCATTGTCTTCAAATGCTATAGAGACGGTCTTTAGAGACGGCCCCTAAATGTGCGACTGTCGAACGTCCAGCGTCAAACCAACTTCATGCCAGTCAGTTAAAACACTTTTGCTTTTTTACATTAAAACTAGTAAGGCGAGGCGAGGCAAGGCAAGTTTATTTATATAGCAATCACAATGGTCATTCAAAGTGCTTTGCATGAAAATAATTTCAATAATTTCAATAACAAGTGAAATGCTTTTACAAACACAACTGAAATGCTCTCATACATACAACTGAAAATATTACGCTCATACACACAACTGAAATGCTCACACACATACAAGTGAAATGCTTTTACAAACACAACTGAAACGCTCTCACTCACACAACTGAAGGTGAGTGAGAGCATTTCATTATAGTATGTGAATGAATTTGGTTTGATATGTGTATGTGAGAGGAAAAGTACATGTATATGGTAATTCTGAATAATGTCCCTAGGGGCACCTTATATCACCCGTCACCTCGGCTTCCTGTTGGGGGAAAGCACCAGCGCACAGTCTTACCATTTCAAAGAGCTCCGGCCCAGTTTATCAATCACTTGACTTGGCTGAATGAAAGGAAGAGACTGTAGATCTGCGGTCGGCTCTCTGGTCTTCGGTTGCTCTGTGATGTGCCAGTCTCAGGGAGGTCGTGCGGGGAATAACCTGACACTGGAGCTTCATTCATGCCTATAAATAGACTTATCAGAAATTGCAAGTCAGTTAGAGAATGTTGCACCCTGTTTTGGAAAGTCAAGTCAAGTCTCCTTCATTTATACAGGACTTTTAACAATATAGATTGTTTCAAAGCAGCTTTACAGTGATAATAGGAGATTACAGTAACAGAGATTTTTTTGGCTTTACATCAGCTCTGGAATAAAGTTATTGTCCAGCTAAAGTTAGTTTTGATCAAATCACTTCCGTTGTAAAGATCATTAGTTATTAATTAAGGGGCCGCTGACACGAAATACATGAGAGTAAGCAGCTGGTGAACTGGGAGAAGAATAGAGTATTATTATACATTCTTTACAAAGTGGTGACCCCGACGTGATCTCCAGCTGGCGAGTGTCTTTCAGAGAAATATTGGGACTTGCAACAAGAGGTTTGATCTCCTCTTTCTTCAGCTGTTCTTCAGCAATGTTTGAGTTTGGTTGAAGCTCATCTTCCAGATTACTGACTTTAACCCTCGCCTGCATCATGTTGTTGCTCTGTATATTGTTGCAGAGACGATATTGTGAAATACTTTTAAAGTTACGGGTAATTGTAGCTTACTGAACTTTAACTCACTGTTGTTGTCGCCACTATGTGTTTAAATGCATTGGATGGCATTTTATTTCTGTTAGGGTGCTTTCACACCTGCCTCATTTAGTTCGGTTGAATCGAGTTTGTTTTCCCCATTGGTGCGGTTCGTTTGGGCAGGTGTGAATGCGACAATCGGGTGTGCACCAGAAGCAGACCAAACACGCGTACCGAGACCTCCTGGAAGAGGTGATCTCGGTACGCTTTGAAACCAACTCTGGAGCGGTTCGTCTGTGGTGAGAACGTGATCCGACCTCGAACAGAACCAACTGCCAAAGAACTGCGCATTTTTTGACTAAACTAGTTGCCGTAGTCAATAGCGCTGTGCATTATGGGATGAGGAGAAATGTTTGTTGACAGTCTGC
This sequence comes from Abramis brama, assembly GCF_963993115.1. Classification (NCBI taxonomy): domain Eukaryota; kingdom Metazoa; phylum Chordata; class Actinopteri; order Cypriniformes; family Leuciscidae; genus Abramis; species Abramis brama. The sequence continues at coordinate 35,172,391 of NC_139977.1, read as the reverse complement.
ACTTTAGGCATGGCAACTCACGGACAAACTAGGAGTTGTGAGGAGGAGCGGAGCCTGATAGAAATTATTAACATTATTTTCGAGCCGCATCCTCGCTTCATTCTCAAATATTATTGTTTGTCTAAAGTGGTGTAGACAAACTATATAATAAAATATGACCAGGGATACATTCAGCCCACGCAGTCGTCTCTCCATAGGAAACAGCGGCGTGTTGTCTGCCGGATTTTCCTCCTCTTTGTTTACTTCCGGGAGTTCTGTTGGAATTTTCCCGCACGTTAATTCTGACCAAACAAAGTGCAGTTATGGAAATGCATTCAAGACACATCTGGCCGATGAGTGATGTGCATGTTGTCACGTGACTGCATTCTGGTTCGTTTTATCAACTCATAAACTGATTCGGACCAGAGCGATCGTGGTGTGAAAAGGAACCAAAATGCCTGAAAAAAACTACAAAGTATAATTTTTCGCCCCTTGGTCTAGACCAAATGAACTGAACTACAGATGTGAAAGCACCCTAAAACCCCTTTCTCCTGTTTTTGGCTGTTTAGGGAGTTAGTGAACATTTCTGTTGTTCATTTCTTTTCTCTGACTAGACAGAGTATTTTTACTTTGTAACAAATTAGTCCAGAGAACTTTTGCTGTTTCGGCCTTTCCTCCTCCTGAAGAATATTTTACTTCCTTTTGAGTTGCTTTATTTATACTTTATTAATAAACCTTGTTGAACTTGGATTTACTGTCAGTCGTTCGGGACAGAGGAACAGCACACTAACTCAACTCAAATCTTTTTACTTTTCCACTGTTACTCCTTCACCTCAGGCAAACATTACATCTGGCGTATAACAACAGTAACTATACATAATTAAACTCTTTAATGGTTTTACACTGACTTGCAGCCGTTATTCTGTTCACACTCATCTGATATGAATCAGTTTATATTGAAATGTAATGATCTCTCTGATGAATGTGATGAATCTGATTATGCGACTGATCCTGTAATATAATCTGATCAGATGAGAGTCTCTTTCTGCTTCATATGAGACACATGATGATCCTCATTGAGCTTCAGATCAGGGCCCGTATCCCTAAAGATTCTGAGAATCCTCTCAGAGAGCTCCTAACTTAACCTAAAAATTCCTTGCCAGGAGTTTTAGCTTAGAAGTGATTCCAAAACATTTTCAGTGAACTCTGAGCAAGGAATGGATGGAAAATCCTATCTTAGTGAGGAGGTGTGGTTGACCCCATTGCTAGGTATGAGTCATCATTTCAAAAGCCGTGATTGGTTGATCCTACAAGTTTGATAAAAAAAATGAACTTTTGGTGATAATGAGCAAAGGATGTACCCTCAAATCATTAAACATAATTATACACTCTAATCTTATGCAGACTGTAATTGTAAATAATATTTCACATTCAAGAAAATATCTGGAAAATGAATAGTAAGCTGTAGGGGTTATAGCCTAACATTAGAATCTAAAATATGTGAAAACTTAAGCTCATTACACCCTGTTCAAATAATGATTTGTGTCTTATTTGCTCATATTAATATCCTAGCTGGCATATTTTGTACTTTCACTCCCATATGGACCCCATTGAAAACAAGATGGCCTATCTCAAGGGGCTGTCCTTAATGAAGTAGAAATTGCAACGTTACAACTCAGTGTGGTCTTAACGAGGGTAACACGGCTCAGCTTTTATCAATGTCTGTGATTGCTGGCTGGTCTATTTATGGAGGCTTGTTAACAAATATCCTACAAACACAGAAAATGGAGAAAAAAAGGAATCGCAAGCCGAACTGGACCGAGGAGCAAGGTTTGTTGCTGGCCCAGTTGGTGAACGAACATAAAGGTATGTTACGAGGAAAATTTGGCCCAACTGTCACTAGCCAAGGCAAGAGGCGCGCCTGGGACACAATATCCCAAACAATCAATGCCTCTTTTCCACTGGTGGTGCGGACAGGCGACGATTGTGAGAAAAGGTGGTATGTGCTGCAGTCCAAGGCAAAAGATGAGATTGCAGCCCACAAGCGGGAATCCTCACTCACAGGTGAGCAAAATACTATAGCCTACCACATAATTTGGGAACTTGCTCCCGCTGGCAAAGTTAATTTACATGCCTAAGTACTGTGTTCATTGACTGTTTCTTTCTAGGGGGTTGACCACCTGCAAAGCGGCTGTCCCAGGTGGCCGACACTGTCTTTCAAGTCCTGGGACACTCTGAGGTCAGTGTCACCGGGCTGCCAACAGGCATTGACACGTCAATGATGCAGGCCCTTGAAATGCAGCAAAGGTAGGACACAGGGTTATTCATATCAACAGTGTTTATTCATTGCAGAAGCCATTTCATGTGTTATCCATGCTCATTGTATTAAATTAATTTAATCAAAACAATAATTAAACTAGGCCTATGTATTTCTGTAGCATGGAGCCATCACAAGAACCGGGCCCATCAAGTTTGCCGACAAGATTGCCGCCTGAACCATGTGCAGCTGCTACTCAGGATAGCCCGGCGGATCAAACACCATTCCCATCCGCAGCACCTGCTCCGTCAGCATCCCTGCAGGAGAGAAGATTGCAACTCACAATTGATGTGTTTGAACAACAAAAAAAAGTCCTTTCCCTTCAGGAGGAGTACTACCGCCTTAAAATTGAACACCTAAAAAATAAACCATTTACAGATTGTGTTCTGTGTCTTGCATTTAACAATTGCAGGTGATGTGCAGTAAAACTGTGGTAGTTCTTAATACCATCACAAGTTCTCAAATGACATGGGGCTACAGCTTGCCTGAAATGTAAATTTGTGAAGTTTGCCCTGTAAGGCAGTCCACTCTGGGCTAGGTTCCCCTGTGGAATGTGAATATCTTCTTCACCACCATCCTCATCGTTGTCTTCATCCTCATCGCCATCCTCCAGAGGTTCTGCAATCTGTCTAACCTTGCAAATATTGTGTAATATTGCACAGGCTATGATGACTTTGCTGACTTTTTCAGGCCTCAGCCGCACCTCTCCGTGGAGAACATGAAAGCGCCTCTTAAGCTGGCCTATGCCACGCTCCACCACCGCTCTTGTTGTCTTGTGGGCCCTACAATAGAATACAGACCTTTAATTATTTGATGGAAATATTGCACTACTTGGATGCTCTAACATATTGCTTGCATTTCATTTCCATGATTTTTGTATTGTTTGGCTTACCTGTTATAGTTTAGTTGGGGCCCTTGGCGTGGCTGGAGGTAAGGTGTAAGGAGCCATGGTTTGCATGGGTAGCCACTGTCCCCTAACAAGTGGCAATTAGCTGGCACATAGCGTCTCTCAAAAAGCTGTCTGATGCCACTCTCGGAGAGCATTCTTGCATCATGTGTGGAGCCTGGCCATTTAGCCACAATGTCCAAAATCTTACAGGCTGCATTGAACACTATTTGCACTTTGATGCTGTGGAAATTCTTCCTGTTAACAAAGACAGCCTCGTCCTCTGATGGCGCAATTATTCTCACATGTGTTCCATAAATTACACCCACAACGCCAGGGAATCCTGTAATGTCCATAAATGCCCTTTTATGTGTGTGTAAAGTGCGGGCATCCAGCGGGAATGAAACAAATTGTGTCACAATATTAGGTTGTGACAAAGCTGTCAGTGTTTGGGTGATGACTCTGCTGACGGAGGATTGGGACAGACCCAAGTCATCACTGCTGCATTGTTGCATTTTCCCTGTTGCCAAATACCTCAGGGTTGTGATTACTTTCTTCTCCGGTGTAATAGCGTTGTGGCGTCGAGTTGGTGAAGTAATTGCATCTCTAAGGAGATCCACCACAAACATGATTCCTGCAAGCCCAATCTGTAGCATCTCAATAATTCCCTGTCATCCAGTGTTTGCAGGACATCTCTCCTGCCTCCTCTGTTGGCCATTTTGTGCAGCTGCTTAGGGGAACTCCTAAGCCACTAAAAGTCCTCTTCCCTGCTCTTAGCAGATCTCGCCTTAGGAGCCCTTTTAAGCGCTAGGAATCTTGAGGAATAGCTTTTATATTAACTGGGATTTTCGTGTCACTTTTAGGGGAAATTCTAAGAAAACGTCATGAATTTTCTTAGAATTTGGCCGCTAGGAGCCACTTTTTGCACAATAATTCTTTAGGGATACGGGCCCTGGTCTGCAGCCTTCCCCTACTCCAATGGTGTACAGATCACCGAGGGCGGGGTAACCACAGTGTCAATCAAACCACGTCGGTGCGGCTTGCGCAATTCTACGTCACAGTGAGAGCAATCTTAGAACAGCTCGTTCTGAGACAGTGCTTATGATTGATTGAGATTGTAAAAAAAACACTGGGTGGATTTTTATCATAGGGTGGTTTTGCTCACACACTGCCAAAACACACATTTATGTTCAAACACCATGAATTTTGCATAATAGGTGCCCTTTAACAGCGTCAAGTGCAGGTGCAAAATAGAGGAACACAGAAACTGCTAAAATAAAAACACTTAACATCTGTGTCCTGTTTAACTGTTTTAAAGCACATATAGAGATACTGAGAGATACTGAGAGAGGTTTGCCACATCACGTGATGCGCAGAATCATCTAAAAAACACTGTTTTGTGTTTAAAGTGTTAAAATAAGAGTGTTAAAGTGTTAAAATAAGAGTGTTAAAGTGTTAAAATAAGAGTGTTAAAATAAGAGTGTTAAAGTGTTAAAATAAGAGTGTTAAAGTGTTAAAATAAGAGTGTTAAAGTATTAAAAAATAAGTGTTAAAGTATTAAAAAATAAGAGTGTTAAAGTGTTCAATTATATTGAACTACACTGTAAAAATAAAAGGTGCCTGGAGGAACCTTTTGGGGTTCTTCACTTCGCCATACCGGTGGAACCGTCTGTAGATCCTCTAAGCACCCTTTAAAAAGGGGCGGTTCTCTGAGGAACCACACAGGTTTCCTGAGGAACTCCTATATTAGGCACTGTGTGGAACCACTTTGGGTGCCTCCAGGAACCCAATTTCATTTTTTTTTAAATATTTAATTTCATGTTGTTACTATGGTTACCTTTGACTTCTATTATAATAAACAAATTGAACCAAATACAAAATAAGAATTGTTTATTACATATTTTATATTAATTTTTATACATACACTTTCATGCACATGGGGGAAAAAAAAGCTAACTATAGATTAATATCAATGAATACACAAAAAAATAGTATAATACATAAGCAACATGAATAATCAACCATGTATATACTGAAGGGTTACAAATTTTAAGAATCTATTTCAGATATGCTTCCTTACATACGCAACAGGCGTCGGGGGTGAACCCAGGGTGAAGACACTACCTCATAGGCCTTTCCCCATTTAGTCCATCTTTACCTCACTGGTCCATAGGTGTCAAATCAATTAAGAAATAGGTAAAGAATGAAACAACAACAGCAGACTCTGAAAATGCTACAACCCTAGTGTTTAAACAAATACTGCTACAACCCTAGTGTTTAAACAAATACTGCTACAACCCTAGTGTTTGGACAAATACTGCTACAACCCTAGTGTTTGGACAAATACTGCTACAACCCTAGTGTTTGGACAAATACTGCTCTGTTGTCTTTTGTTTTCTTTCTTCCTCTGTGCAGATACCACTTGATGGCTGTCCCGAGATCCATATGCAAAGACCTCCTCACCTGCATATGAAGCCACAACCTCAAGAAAACAACTAGACCCACTGCCGAGCCAACCAACACAGAAGAAAAATACACAATGCAGAGACTCACATAAGAAACCTTCAGTCATCCATTCGACATGATCAAGACTACAAGCCTGCACCATTACATGAGTGCTGCACTGGGTTAATGTCAAGTTAACCAACAAGCAATCTTGATCTTTCAACAAAATTACACACCAGATGACTGAAGATAATTCTTCATGGTTCAGAAACTTGTTCACGAGAAAATTACTTCCAACCATAAAAGAAAAAAATACACAACGCAGAGACATACGAACCCTAATTGCATATTTGTTTCTGTGTCAACATGCAATTACAGAAAATCAACACAGAACATGTGCGACTTATGGAAGAGTGAAGTCCATGCATGAATACTGCAGGTCTGCCGTTTCTTTGTTTTATTGTGTTACGCCATGATGTCATCACAAGCGGCATCCTGGTATAAAGCATCATCTCAGATTTCCATGAACAAACCTCATGAGGGACGAGTCATCAGAGCGACTCTCCGTGAGAGATGGACTCTACAGGAAACAGACTTCACAGCTATTCAGGCGCCATGGACTTTCAAGACTTCCACTCTTATGCTACATGGTTTTCTGTGTAATCATTTAGTTTATATGACACTTTACACCCTGCGTCGCAGGAGTCAACAGTTATGGTTTTGAAAATCAAGGACACAACACAGAATAAGTTATATGTGCCTGTGACGATCACAAGTTACAAGAATGAACTTTTAAGTGTCTAAATTTGTATTTTGTGAGAGTTTTTAAGAACTCTCAAAGAGGGGACTGAAGGGTTACAAATTTTAAGAATCTATTTCAGATATGCTTCCTACATAACATCACGGTGAAGAATACTGATTTTAGCATTTGAGGTTTTAATTGAGATTCCAATATAGACTGAGAAAGTTTAGCAGTGGTTATGATGATTACATCAAGAGATTCCTGCCAGTCCTGTTCTCTAAATGAGTCAATTCCTGAGACTCTCACCCTCACCCTTTGTCCTTATGCATTTCCTGACCAGTAAGCTCAATGTCCAGCTGTGCTTTTGTCTCTGTGATCATGTGAAGGTATGGGTGATACTGTCAGCCTGATTGGATCATTTGAATGATAGTGTTATGCTGATTGGTTCTGTCTCTCTTGAGCAAGCTGGATAACCTGCCAAACTGGTTTTGACTTGATTGAATCATATCATGCCTATGCTTTGTCTTGATTTGTCTCCACCTCCAAAAGTCCCTCCTCCTTGTAAATGTATAAAAACTATACTGTATAGAACTCAGTTAGACTTGGAAGAACACTACAGACGACACACAGCGAAGATCCCAATAAAACTCTTCTGCTTATCCCAACGTCTCCTGGATGAAAGAAAACTTTACAACAATACAATAGATAAACAAGAAAATACATCTCAACAAAATGCATGGAAACACACATGTTCCACGAAATAAATCAATGTAAAAAAATAATAATTTTGACTAATTAAAAATGTCCATCTTCACTTAACTTTAAAACATTTGTGTTTCAGGCCGATGGTAAGTCTGACATCACTGTTTCCAAGTCCGAAAGCTCTATCAGATGCCAAAAACAAACAAACAGTGCTAATATGCACTCATTGTGGTGTAATATTCCTGAAAATTATGATCCTAACCTTTATCTCTATACCGAAATCTCAGATGGTTAATTATTCAGCTATTTTGAATCATAAAATGTTGAAGTCTGGGATGCCGTTAGACTGGAGACTGTAATGTTCACTATGGCTTTTGAAAAGCTTAAATGTGTGACTTGAATCAACAGTGTTCATAAATGATTGTTGAGTATTCTCATGAAACAAGTAGAGGCTTCGACCCGGAAACAGTATTAAGGTTGAGTAAAATGATCTGTTGTTCTGTGAATGTTCACTGGTGAATTCCAGTCATTTCAATAAGAATCCATCAGCAATTTTGTTTGTGGTCAAAAATGTCACTATGGGACCAAGTTGGTGTGAGGTACTTAAAGAGTTAGAAAAGTGAAAAGGTGCAGCAGATTCGTTTTCCGTGTGTTTTTCCTCTTCTCTGGTGGATGGTCCAGGCACTTCAGTGATTTTCAGGTCTACAGGAGGATTTTTATTCTTGTTCAAACTTGTATTTCTTCTCACCGAGATCCCTGCAAAGTACAAAATTTACTGTTAGTAAGGTTATTAAAGTGATAGTTGTGAAATTTAAATAATTTCCTCAGCCTTGTGACGTTCCAAACCTGTTTGACTTTCTGTCTGTGAACCCAAAAGCAGATCTCAGGCATAATGCAACCCCAGTCACCGTTCAATTTCACTGCATGAAACACAAGCAGAACAAAATTGTGTAAATCATTCATTAAACCATTCTTATGTACACTTTTTTTTGTGTGTGTGTGTGTGTTATTTGACTAAAATGTAGTATTGATCCTTAACATGGTGAAAAGCCTAATATAACTTTTCATTGTGGCATAGTTCTGAAGTTGTGTTCATTTAAAGCCTCAACAATGGTCCTTTTGGTCACAACATGTGATTTTTGACACTATAGTGATAGTGACCTGTCCAATCAACAAAGAAAAGCATACCTTGGAGGTAAAAATATGGGTCTAGGGCCCTGAGTAATATTTCAATGTGACTTTTTCAGAGATATTGACAGTTTATTTGAGCTAAATATGACTATGATAATAGATTTAACATGGAAATGGACTTAAAATAAGAGGAATATATCAGAATTGGATTCCTTGTATCAAACAAAGCAGAAAAAATACATTATACAACAATTTACGACTAAAGGAAGCTGAGATATAACCTTTTCTCTTTTCGGCGGGGGCCAATTTGGATTTTATGGATAACTGCCACTAGGGGGGCCACCCCAACTTGTATCCATGGATTTTTAAAAACCTTAGGCCCATACCTAACACCCTGGCAAAAATCAAAAACTTTTCCAGAAGTGCCCAAGCTTCATGAATTGCATCCTAGCTATAGTAAGTAAAGTTAGGCTAACGTTAAACAAAAACAGACCAAACTATATTAACCTGCTTTTGTTATTCATAACAAACGCCAATGACGACAGCAGGAATCAGCTAAATTAGTTAGGCTGTGTATCAGCAATTTGAAGACACAGTTGTACAGAATATGTTGAATTGAATGATTAAATCAATCTAAGACAATAAGTCAATAATTTCCATTTGTTCATTAGATCAACGTAGTTAGCATCGCAGCTAAAACCTTCATACCAGATACTGTGCAATAAACGAGTGGTAAACACTGTAAAAACGTAGTAATAACCCAATAACCCTTTTGTCGCATTCAAGTTCCTCTATTTTCCCCCAAAGCACTTCGAGGTCTCATGGTAATGAAAAGGTGAGTCCAGAACCTCTGAACTAAATACAAAGTGCTTAAAGGATCCCATAAGTTCCAGCAAGAACCTCAAAGATCGGCAATGCTCCTCCAGTAACCCTACTATAGGAGAAAGAGCTTTGAGGCACTTAAATTACATTTTGAAGTTCCTTGAGTATCCAACAGGATATTTGAGGCTCCTTTAGTTTATACAGTGTATGGTTTCTAGAAACACCGACTCGTTGAACTACGATAATGACGGAACTCGTGAGCACAGTTGACTAAAGATACTTTTGGGAAACACCCTGATAGACACTAGTGTACTTCAATGAGTCAAAAATGTGTGGTGGGCATGGTTTGTGGGAAAAACATGGTTATTTCCATGGTTTTAGTCTTGTAATGCAATATTACAATACTGTTAATGCAGAATTTTACAGTCATGTGAATTTTTTATTCTTGGAGGGCGATTTGAAGGCTCTTTGTGTGTGTGTGTGTGTGTGTGTGTGTGTGTGTGTGTGTGTGTGTGTGTGTCTCTCTCTGTGTGTGTGTGTGTGTGTGTGTGTGTGTGTGTGTGTGTGTAAAAGGTAGGTAGTTGACTTAAAATGGAAAATAGCTCTGAATTTTAAAACGCAGTAGAAAACCAATAAAGCCATTCCACTTTATTTTTCTGAATCTTATTAATTCAATGAAATGATCACAATGGCAAAGGTGAGAAAGACAGGGACAGATTGTCAGATGAGAGGCAGAAACAGGGAAATGATAAGAGTAAGAAACTGAATCAGTGGAGGCAGGACAGGATGAGAGGAGCCATAGAGGAGTATAGGCAGATTGTTGAGGATGGTGGGGTCCCTCAGCTGAGACTGTTGTCATGATCCTGGTTTCTTTCTCTCTTCCTCCCTCTCCTGGTCATACTCATTATTACATCCTTTCACGCACACACATCCTCTTTCATTATCCCATTCAACTGTTACTCGTTACCTCATCTCTACACACTCTCTCTCCCCACCTGTTTCCCACTTTCTCTGATTAGACTCTCTATTTCTTGGCTTTCTTTCCCTTTGTTCTTTGTCAGATTATTGCCTCATGTTACGTACCTGTTTGCTAACTATCCAGCCCTGTCTTGTCTTGTCTTGTCTTGTTGTGTCGTGTCGTGTCGTGTCGTGTCTGGTGCGTCTTCTGACTAACTGCATTATTGCCTCGCCTCTGCTCTGCCACCTCCAGCTACGTGTGTGGTCTACTGTTTGGCGTTCCCGTGGTCTCTGTGGACACAGCCTCTCTCTCTACCTCCGGGTTGTCCCGAAACCGGCCCAGTCCGAGTATTTCTGTTATTATTCATCAAAGAGACTTTCTGTTCCTGTTTGACTGAGAGATTCTTCTGTTGAGTATGATGCTGAATGACTTTGGATTTAAAGCAAGAGACTTTCTGTTTGATTCGAATGCCTGACGGCCACCTGTGTTGTTTATCAGAACTGTTTCTCATCCATTAAACTTTGCAAACTGCCTTCTGCTTTTGGGTCCTCTCTCCATACACGTGACAACTGTTGGCCAGGGCATGGAATGACCCAAAATCTACTCTCCAGTGAATCTAAAACAAAATAAGATTTTACTAATCTACGTGTATCAATGTGATTTTTGGGGACACAACTGTCCCACATTAGGAAGCTGCAGATTTTCTCAGACGACTTTCAATAAGAGCACTAATATGTCTATAATTTCTCTTATGAATGGGTTATCTGAATTTTCGCTTTTGATTTGATTAGGACACATCCTGTTTTTTTTTTTTTAAATGGTATTGGGTGTGGATTTAATATTTTGGTTACACATCGCAATATGTCACAGAAGTCTGAAGTACAAAAAAATGTCCCACAGTAGGGCAATTCACCCTATATGAAAACAACAACCCTTAAGAATTGATTAATTGACTAACTAACAAGATATTTTTATCAAACCAATTCTGAAAAATATACACTCTAAAAAATGATGTGTTGGATTTACTTAAAATATATATGCACCATTTTTGCATCATACTTTTTAAGTAATCCCAACTTGTAATAATTTTACTTAAAGTTAATAAGAAAACCTTTGTTATATGTACTTAAATATTTGAGTTCATGCAACATTCTTTACTTAAAAATATAAGTACGTATAACAAAGGTTTTCTTGTTAATTTTAAGTAAAATTATTCCAAGTTGGGATTACTTAAAAAGTGTGATGCAAAAATGGTGCATATACATTTTAAGTAAATCCAACACATATACATTTTAAGTAAATCCAACACAGTGCAGGCCATGTGAGATCAAAATAAATCTTAGTTGTGTTAACTTAACATTTAAGCTCATTTATAAATAAAAATAAGACAATTAAATGAATTAACATTTTTACTTAACATTTTTAACTTATTTTAGATCTTCAGCTATTGGTCTGCTTACTGCACTGCTTTCAATGTCTTAAAATAAATAAAACATGCAAATCACACACAATAAAGCATTTCACTTTATTTTTTTGCCACAGGCTGCAAAGCCTGAAACCACACATCATGAAATATACAACAACATATGGCAAATTGACAAATGGAAGTTCACTTACAACAGGTCACTTTTTCACCCTTTGCAACACTTAAAAGATTTTCTGTTGAGCCACCTTTCATGATGATCCTCAATGTGAGCTGTTCCAGTTCCTCTTCGTTCCCACGAGTATCCTTAAAAAAAAAAAAAAAAAAAAACAGCAAATCTGCATTTACTTGCAACATCACCTGTTATTGTTCAGATTGTCGCGAAAAATACATTGCATTGAAAATACATTGTATTGAATCACAAAATTAGAAAGAAATGTATAGAATTTCTATAATGTAAGTATAATGCATACTTTCTGAATAAAAGTATTCATTTTGTTTCTTTAAAAAAAAAAAAAAAAAAACTTTTAAATTGCATCTTAAAATATATTCAATTAGAAAACAGTTACTTTAAATTGTAAAAGAAATTCACAATATTACAGTTTTTGCTGTATTTTGGATCAAATAAATTAAGCCTTGCGAACAGATGGAACTTCTTTTATAAACATTAAAAAAATCTTACTGGTTGTGTGTGTGTGTATATCTATATCTATATAATTATTATTTTGTCTGTTGATCAAAAATCTATCTAAAAATAAAAAAATAATAATGAAATGTTACAAAGTAGTCCATTATTAAATGCCTATAAATATAAAAAATGAGTCTATTCAATAATATTGATTAATATATATATATATATATATATATATATATATATATATATATATATATATATATATAATATAAATAACTATAAGTTAATTAATGAAGACTTTTGTCCAGAGGTTTTGAACGAATCTCATTGAAAACATTTTAACAGTAACTACTGGAATAGCCTAACAATGTAATAGATCTACAATCTTTATTTGCATTTACTTATTTTGATAATAATTTCGAAGGTTTAATAGACAGTCGTCGTTGTCATTTAGGAATAATATTGTGCTTGAATCAAGATCGCCATTTTTTAATGATAAATAGTGCACACATATGGAGCTGTAGCCAATGTGTTTTCGAATTTAATATTTATACAGTACGTTAACGTTACCAAAAGTAACCCACGCAAGGCCACAGGCCACCCCCATTTCCCGCGATCCATAGAGAATATGGGAATATGTAAACATGCAAAGAACAACTTATATGCATATATAATAAATGACAACTACATTTACTTAAAAAATACTGAAGTATAAGCTACGTGACAACTCGTTAATGTAAAGTACGAATTTCTCCGTGCGGGAGAGCGAGCCTCCCATAACACCGTCTGAATAGTCATCTTAATGCAATCTTAATGCATACGTGCCAATGCGATGCATGGTCATATCCCACGAAATAAACAATAAATACTCTGACTACTATAAACACTTATCCCTACATTCGATGGAAGCTCACTCGCTTAATAATTCAAACAAAATATAGCCTATAGCCTATGTTTTTGAATACTCGCACACAGTCACTCATTTCATAGGCTACATCAACTAATATGTCTACAAACGTTTTCATAAGTATTCGTAAGTAACACGTTTCTTGTTGAAAATTCATAGCAATTCTGAAATTCAGTTTAAAAGTTAATTTCTTGACCAAAAATGCAATAAACGAGTGTAGCCTACCTTAAGTGAAAAAAGTTAAGCTTACCTCTTTTCAGTGTCTTCATCACGTTGCGTTTCAGAAAATCTTCACCCACTAACACAATAAACAATAAACAAGTGTTTAGCCTATTAATGTTAAAACGTCAAAATCTAATATTTTACTAAGTTTATAGAAAGTTAAGCTTACCTTTTCACCATCTTCATGTGCTTCACAAAATGGCTCCAATTTTTTGGCTGGAAAGGCATCATGGGAAATTGCATATCACGTGGCTCATATAGTTACTTAAAATGTTATGCTAGATTTACTTAATTTTGACACAATTGTTATAGTAGTTGATTTGACTTGTGTTTTTTCATTTTATTTATGCATACATTTAAGTTCACCTGGTAACTTATATTTTTGTGTTACACACACTATATATGTTAAGTAGAGGTTGAAAAGTTATGAATACTACGTTTTTTGTGTTTAATCTAATTACTTTTATAAGTAATGGTTGTTCAGCCAACGAAGCGTTTTTTAGAGTGTAGACAGTTACATATTACAGTTATATATATATATACATGTATAAAATGTTACAGTTATTCCAAATAAAATAGTTATGAGGTGAAAAGTTGTGCTTGAATATCAAAGAACATGCCAAGAGGGATTGCCTGTGAAAATCAGATAATATTGCTGGTAATTTTTTAATTTTGTAGTTACATAACAGAAGGAAGTCATGGGATTTATGGGAAGAACGTTGTGTTGTTGGATGTAATGTCCGTTCACTCAATCGATTTTTACATTCATTTGTATTTAACTTTGTTTTTTGTTTGTCAATAAGCCCATCTCACAATTTTTTATTTTATTCTGTGCTTTCAGACTCTTTTACACAGTAAATTGTAATTCGTTAAGCTCCCTCAAAAAATCATGCAAAGTGATTGCCTTTAACTTAGTAAAATGAAAGAATATAATGCTGTAACAAATGCTTATTTAGTGGTGTAAGTTGAGCTAAATAATGTAATATTTCCTGCAACTTGGAATTTCAGTTGTATTTAATTGTACATCTTGTTAAAACAATGCAAAGTGATTGCCTTAAAATATGTTTTACTCCACTTAAGCACTTCACACATACATTATAAATCGATAAAAAAAGGTTCCATTCATTACATTTACAAATACACACACAAATTAGTGACAGTGCAAACTATTTTAAAATTGTTCAACAACAGGGGTCGGCAATCTTTTTGTCATAAAGTACCATATTAAAGTTTTCCGATACGGAAAATGAGCACTGGTGGCATCAGCACTGATAAGAAGTGTTCCTACTTTTAATGAAGACAACTGTGTGTTGAGCTTCAGGATGTGAGCTGATCTTTCAGTTTCATTTGCGCCAGTTTGCTGAAGAGATGCTCATCCATATCTGTGTTGTCATATCTGTAAACCGTGGCCTGTTATAACGTGCTCTTGCATGTTCATCTTTTACCATTATGGGAGGAAGGAGTACATTTTATATGCGACTTGCAAGCAGATGCATTTTTAGAACCATTGTGAAACAAAGCAAAAACAACTGATTTAGGGTTAGCTAATTGTAGCCTAAACAGTGTAGCAGTAGCATAAGCTTAAGTATGGCACAGTTAAGTCAGCACAAGTTGGCACTGGTTTATGTAATTACATAAAGTTTTGAATTATGTGCCTTCTTGACCCTAGGAAAGATAGAAAGTAACTTTTCATAACATTTGTATGAAAAACAACAACTCCCACAATGCACCACATTGCAAGCCACTCCCACTAATCCAGAACAGCTTTTAAAAAGCCGCATATCAGAGAAATCACTTCCGTCTACAAAGCTAGCTACCACCAGCTTGAAACTCATTTCACACAAAATTTCTAGTTAGTTGGTGAATTCTTTAGTGAATTACTCCTCTTTTGTATTTCTTTCGAAAAGGTGAATTATTGCATGGTACTGGGATGTTCAGTCAGAACATATGCAGTGCGAAAATAGAATGGTCCACAACACAAACGTCCGTGTCCTCGTCTGATTCAGAGATTTCGTCCAGGAGAAAATGGCATTGTTGAAATTCTTTGCAGCAGACGGACTCTATCGCGGAGTCCATCCGTGAGCACAGTGACAGCACAAGCACCACCAGCCCACCTCAGCTCGATCCAGTCCGGACTCCTCGTCCGCGACACACAGGTCTTCTTCCTCGGCTCGCTGCAGCAGCCGCCTCCTGTTCCTCCATCAGCCTCAGCTGCTCTTCGCTTTACTCCGGCTCGTAAAAGTAGCCACGAACATCTAATTCGAGCATCTAACTTCTGGCTTCACAGCGCCTGTTAGCTTAGCTTCCAAACAAGATGGAGGATATTGCTTTTAGTTTCATAAAGTGAAGTCCCGCCCACTAATCTGTAATAGGTCTGTAGCGTGATTGAAAATTAGGGAATAATGCAGGAGCATTCAAAAATATGACTGGGTTTCTAACAATACAAAGCTTAATGCATATTGGCTGAAGTGTCCCTTTAAGCAAAGTCTGCATCGATGCTCTGACCTTTAAAGGTTGTTATTTGTTCTTCTGTTATTTTTCTGCACATTATGCACAGATTAGTGCATTGCTGCCTTTAACTGGTATACAAACGTCATTAGGGGCTTTCGCACTGGAGTGAGGAAGTTCCCGGTTTAGGTCCAACCGTATCAAGCCGCTGGCTTTGTGCTCCCCAAAAAAATGCTGGCGGACCCCCAGGTCATTGTTAGGGTATGAACAACAGCATATATTAACATGGATAAATCAACTCATCAATTTATGAGTAAGTCTCCTCGGCTTCCATTGTCAATTGCGCTCATTCCTGTTGCGTGACCTTAAACTGGCAACCTGCATGAGGGTCGAGTCTGAGGAGGAGGGGACGGGGTAAACAACAATCTCCCATAACTTGAATTTGGACTGCAGTACCTATTTCCACCACTAGCTCACAGACATTCTTACAGACTGCACCTTTAAAGATGTCTATTGAGAGTCTCCACAAAGATAACAGATAATCTGTGTGCATGTGCAAACTACATTAGTCCAAAAAAAGTATTGATTGAATTTTCAGATGTTGCAGGTGACTGAATATTTTTTTTCTGATTACGTTTGATCTAATTGATTGCTGCTTTTCATAAGGCTGTATACATTGCAAATGTCAGTATCCTAGTTTATTTCCATCATTATCCAATATATAAATTAACAAATAAACAACATGCCCATGGTAATCTAGAATAAGCTATTCATATCTAGGTTACTGATTACTAATGAATGACCAGAATGACTGTCTGCTATTACCTAGAATTCCTCAAGTTCAGTGTCAAAGTTAAAGAACAGAACAGTATCTTAATTATACAGACAAATCTGTCAGATTATGAAAAAGAAAGGATGACTTAATCCAATGATTCTTTATCAGATCTAAGACAAAGGGAAAAGAACAAAAGTCAGCCTTCTTCCTTTACATTTTAAAACTTAATAACCATGATTTAATATCATACTAAATATTAGGGGTGACCCCGAATAGTCGAAGATTCGATGCTTCGATTGGAGGAGCCTGATTCGACTACCGATCTCAAGGTCGAATCTTCGCAGAGGTGTTATGAAACGAGGATCATGCCACTTTGGCTATATGAGGGCGCTCAATGTCTGATTTCACATGATAGAACTACCGGTTTTCTGTCAATACGTTAATATTCAGCCTATTATGATAATGCTGTATATAAAAATGTGCAAAGAAAGAAGCTTTTAATTTTATAGGATATTCTCCAAGGCTGGATTTTATGGGGTGCCGTTTGTAAAGCGGCTCACGCTGAAAATAACAGCAACATTTTGTCACATTTAGCTTCAAACAATGTTTAAAAACTGGTATGAATTTTTGACGGTCAATTTTTACCACATTTACAACAATATTTGTCAACTTTGAGATATTTTAAATAGTTAAATCAAATATTAAATGTTACACCTAAATGTTAAATATTAAATCTAAATGCTAAATCTAAATCTAAATCTAAATGTTAAATGTTAAATGTTAAATGTTAAATCTAAATCTAAATGTTGAATCTAAATGTTTCGGGTGAAACTAAATATTTAACTAATATGCAAATTCAAAATGCCGGTAACCGGAAGTGCCAAAATAAAAGCTCGAGGTGGTCAGTGTGTGTTTATAGCATGGTTTATAGTGTCAAATAACGAATAAAAACCATCTCATAATAATAACTATAATATAACGATAATAACTACCTAAAATAATAAACACGTTTGGAGAAACTGTAGAGTTTCGTGATGAGAGTGATGACATGACATTCAGTCACAGTGAGCCCCCTGGCTATTATGGCTACAGGTCATAAGTCCTGCACTTTTCATAAAAGTGACACTAGCCTACTCTTCAAATACAGTTTCTCCAAACGTGTTTATTATTTTAGGTAGTTATTATCACAATAATCCATGTCCAAGAGTCCATTTCCTCAGATGAGATGGTTTTTATTCGTTATTTGACACTATAAACCATGCTATAAACACACACTGACCTCCTCGAGCTTTTATTTTGGCACTTCCGGTTACCGGCATTTTGAATTTGCATTTTAGTTAAATATTTAGTTTCACCCGAAACATTTAGATTTAGATTCAACATTTAGATTTAGATTCAACATTTAGATTCAACATTTAGATTTAGATTCAACATTTAGATTTAACATTTAGATTTAGATTTAATATTTAGATTTAACATTTAGATTTAGATTTAACATTTAACATTTAGATTTAATATTTAGATTTAGATTTAATATTTAGATTTAACATTTAGATTTAGATTTAACATTTAACATTTAGATTTAATATTTAGATTTAATATTTAGATTTGACATTTATATTTATATTTAACATTTATATTTAACATTTATATTTAGATTTAGCATTTAGATTTAATATTTAACATTTAGGTGTAACATTTAATATTTGATTTAACTATTTAAAATATCTCTAAGTTGACAAATATTGTTGTAAATGTGGTAAAAAGTGACCGTCAAAAATTCATACCAGTTTTTTAAACATTGTTTGAAGCTAAATGTGACAAAATGTTGCTGTTATTTTCAGCGTGAGCCGCTTTACAAACGGCGCCCCATAGGATTTAGCATCAGGAAAACCATGATCGCACTTCTGCTGGCCAACGTTAACAAGTTGGTTTTCCACGGGACATTCTAAAATGCTAAACGTGAAAAAAGCTTTTAAAACGCTTTAAAGGCACTTTAACGAGGCTTAATGCATGTACACAGACAGTAGGCCTACACACTTTATTAAGAAACCATACTATGTGCAGATAAGCAGATGAACCCAGAATATGAACGCAATGCGTTGCTCCTATAGTAAAGCGTTTTCATATTTTAATTTAACTATTTTAGGAGATTAAGTCGTGAAACGTTTTTCACGTTAAGTGTTTTAGAATGTATTTTATCCGCGCGCACAATTTGAAAAGACTCCAACGGACACAGACAGAGTGAAAGACTGGGTTTGTTCTCTATCGATCAGGTACTGTAGGGTAGAAGTTATTTCAAACCTTTTCAGCCGGTTCTAGTTTGATTTTTGGATGCTGTGAACATGTTTAGCTAAAGACGGCCACTCCAGTTTAGAATTTATTGTTGTTTCGCAGTTAAAAAGACAAAGATAAATTATTTTATTTATTGATCACCCAGGGTTATCTAATCTAACTATTTGTGGCTTGTGCTTTGAATATATGTTCCCCTGCACTTAGGCATTTTGCACACATTTGCTCATCTTGTGACTTGATTCTGATTTATTTCGTTTTGTATTTTTATTTATTAGCAAGGTATATTCTGTTCTAATTTAATTTAGTAAATGAATTGTTTATTTTTTCGGTGCATCGATGTTGTGCTGTAGCCTACTTAGAGCCTGCTCGCACAGGTAATTTAGACGATTTAATTTGATTTGCATGTGAAATGCAAATCCTGTCTGCAGTGTGGCCTTTCTGGAGTTATTTATGTTATTTCTTAGTTTTATTGATCCAAAATGTTTTTATACATTTTCTGCTATATCTTTGTGTGATTTTCTGTAGGCTACATCGCGGCTTTGAAAAGTTAAAGCCCCGCCCCCAGCCCCATAGGCCTACACATGATTCGACTATTAGTCGACTATAGGCAAGACTTGACTGATTTGACTATGAAAATCCATAGTCGGGGACACCCCTACTAAATATCATATCTGGCCCACACACAACAATCCTAAAACTGGTTTGTCGCACACAGGCCAGATCTGGCCCATGAACAGCAAGCCACGACTCACACTAAAATCGGCTTGATGTGTGTGGGCCAGAGACGGCCCATATAACCTCTGCCGCTGCCAGAACTGAGCCACATGTGCCATAGTTGGCCCAGATGAGGCCCGGATATGTATGCTATCTGGGCTGTGTCTGCGAGAACATGTTTGTTGAGGTTCTGCCTTCAGAGACACAATAATACGCCTGAAATGCGCAAGATATGATGTGACAAGTTGACAACCGAATTGAAAGTGATATTCAGAGTGACTACTCAACCTAAACACCTGCACATTAATGTCATGGAAATGTGTGATGAATTGCACACGCTCATTGTGGTGCTGTGGAAACATCGAGCATGTTTGGAGTCAGATGGTCGACCTATCTTTCATGGTGAGTTGGTATCAAATTTGCTAGATGCCATGTTGTTGCCTGATCGAATTTCTATTTGAAAATGTGCAGCGCAAAATGACAAAAAAAGATTTCGTTTAGGAAATGCATGACAGACGCAGCTGAAAAAAACGCTGCCACACAAAGGAAATTGTGTGTAAGGTGTGATCTGAAAGTAACCTTGATTATTCTGACTCCTTACAGAGCATTAGATCTACTATGATAATGATGCATGGGTTGAACCTCTAAAGGGTGATGGTAACTTTCGTTTGTAAAAAAGAAAAAAAAAGTTTGCTTTGGATATTGTTTTGAAGACCCCAGTAATGGGAATGGAGGGGTTAAACAACGAGTGCCATCGCTCCGTTTGCAGTGAGTAGCCTAGTCCAGGGGTTTTCAAAGTGGGGGCCGCCAGGGGGCGCCAGGGGGGCCGCAGCAAGTTGAAAAAAAAGTGGGAAAAAAAGTAAAAAAAACGTTAAAAAATAAATATTTGCTAATATGAGTATTGTTATCAAATAACATTATAATAATTTGTTGCATAGCCTATCTGAACATTATACTTTTAATGCTAATCTTTTAGAGATGAACTGATTAATCGGCTAGTGACAAGAATTGGCCGATTTTCACGTGATTTTCAGTCTGACATATGCCGATTCAAATGCACTCGGGCGCGCATGAATAACATCGCGCAACATCAGCATCACACATGCACACATAACGCACATGTTGGAAATCTTGTGAATTACGGCCGTTTCAGACCGCGAGCGGCGCGTGAGCAGCGCGAATTTTTTTCGGCGTGCATGTTCAGTGAGTGCATTCACACCGCGAGCAGGAGCAGCGCGTGAGCGTCAAGCAGGAGCGTCGCATGAGCAGTAGTGAAGCGGAGGGTTTCGGCGCTGAGTCTATTTTTGCTGCGCTGCTCACGCTCAATTAAAGTGAAAGCACACTTTTGATGGACAAAATAAATTTGATTTCACACAAAAAGTAGCCTACCTAAAATGCACATAATTTGCATGTATAGTGTGTTTGAACAAGAACTGGATTAGGCTATGTCAGAAAAGAAAATGAAGACAAAAATATTTATAGAAAATGTATCCATTTAAACTTGTTTTTATTAATCAGTTTGGGTAAAAGTGGTGTTTTATTATATATATATATAATATAAAATATTTGTGTGTGCTGTAAAGTGGTTAGAAAAAATGAAATCAGAATCGGCTAAAATCTGTATCGACAGGTCAAACTCAATGAAAAATCGGAATCTGCCTTGAAAATTGTAATCGGTGCATCTCTATAATCTTTCTGATTGGCTGGTATCAAACACCATCACATAATCTGATGTTCACTAGATGTTTTATTTATTTATTTCTACACGTGCCGTAGTATTGTCGATGGGTTCAATAACACATCCTAAGGGGGGCCTTGGCCAGAACCTAGTGGTATTTGGGGGGCCTTGGCATGGAAAAGTTTGGGAACCCCTGGCCTAGTCTATTATTTCCTGTACCCACACTGTAAAAAATTTCTAACCTCTCCAAGTCAAAATTGTCTAGTGACTGGTCACATCTAAATTTTTAAAGTGGCCCAAGTGCAATTCTTGTTGCAATAGTCTGTTAACATTGGCGCAATGAGAAATAATCAGACTATCAGACTAACTGAAAAATTTAGATGTGATCAGTCACTAGAAATTTTTGACTTGGGGATGTAATTTTTTTTTTGCAGTGCATGTTAACGGGTTAGATCGGTCGTGGTCAAAACGAACACAGATTGACATGAAAATGTAGTAAGTAGGCTACATCCCAGCTAGAAATTTTTTG
Source organism: Abramis brama (assembly GCF_963993115.1). NCBI lineage: Eukaryota > Metazoa > Chordata > Actinopteri > Cypriniformes > Leuciscidae > Abramis > Abramis brama. Next base: position 35,150,784 of record NC_139977.1, on the reverse strand, counting down.
TTCTAAAAATGTTCTAAGAACATTAGCATGTATTGTTCTATAAATGTTTTCAGCGGCTAGTTTTAGTTTTGTTCTCAGAATGTTCTTTTAAAAGTTTGGAGAACATTCTTTAAAAACATTATTAAAATGTTTAGTAGTAACATTCTTTTAACATTATTCTCTAACGTTCTTAGAAAGTTTTCAGCGGCTAGTTTTAGTTTTGTTCCCAGAATGTTCTTTTAAAAGTTTGGAGAACATTCTTTAAAAACATTATTAAAATGTTTAGTAGTAACATTCTTTTAACATTATTCTCTAACGTTCTTAGAAAGTTTTCAGCGGCTAGTTTTAGTTTTGTTCCCAGAATGTTCTTTTAAAAGTTTGGAGAACATTCTTTAAAAACATTATTAAAATGTTTAGTAGTAACATTCTTTTAACATTATTCTCTAATTTTCTCAGAACGTTTTCAGCGGGTAGTTTTATTTGTGTTCCCAGAATGTTTTTTTAAATGTTTAGAGAACATTTTCTAAAAACATTATTAAAATGTTTAGTAGTAACATTTTTATAACATTATTCTCTGACGTTCTTATAATGTTTTTAGCGTGTAGTTTTATTTTTGTTCCCAGAATGTTCTTATAAATGTTCGGATAACATTTTTTTAAAAACATTATTAAAATGTTTAGTAATAACGTTCTTATAACATTATTCTCTAATGTTCATAGAACGTTTTCAGCGGGTAGTTTTATTTTTGTTCCCAGAATGTTTTTTTAAATGTTTAGAGAACATTTTCTAAAAACATTATTAAAATGTTTAGTAATAACATTCTTATAACATTATTCTCTAACGTTCTTATAATGTTGTAAGCGGATAGTTTTATTTTTGTTCCCAGAATGTTCTTTTAAATGTTCGGATAACATTATTTAAAAACATTATTAAAATGTTTAGGTGTACCATTCTTACAACATTATTCTCTAACGTTCTTAGAAAGTTTTCAGGGGGTGTTTTTATTTTTGTTCCCAGAATGTTCTTTTAAAAGTTCAGATAACATTTTTTTTTACAACATTATAAAAATGTTTAATAATAATATTGTTAGAACATTATTTCTCCTAAAAGGTAGGATAACATTCTCTAAGAACACTCTAAAAATGTTTTGTGATGATGACCTTCTATAAATGTTTAATCATAACATTTTTAGAACATTATCCCTTTATTCTTATAAAGTTTTTAGCAGGAAGTTTTATTTTTATTCTTAGAACGTTCTTCTAAAAGTTAGGATAACATTCTCTAAAAATACTCTTAAAAATACTACTTAACATTCTTATAAATTTTTTAGTGGGAAGTTTTATTTTTGTTCCCAAAATGTTCTCTTAAACATAAAAAATGCTTAGCTATAACATTGTTAAAACATACAATTTTATTAATCTCTAAAATAAAACAAAAATCTAACAGGTTTATGAATGGCATTCACATAAATTATTAGAAGTTCTGCGTACAGTAGATGCCCAACATTAAATGAAGAACTCAGTAAAGTCCAATGTGCAATCACACGTCTTGACTGCTGTTTGCTCAGAGCGCTCATCATCAGTCTTTGGTTGTCTTGGTTCTTGCAGAAAAAGAATAAAGTCATCTGCATTAATAGGTGTTCTACTGTTCTTCTCTTCTTCTTTTTCAGCTGCTATCCCAGTTAGCAGAATTGAGCTCCATTCTCTGTGTGCATGGTAGAGTTTTTCCTCATAGCCTATAAAAGAAGATCATGCAACAGTGTAAACAAAAATAATACAAATACATATTACATATTAAGATCACAAGCAATATTGACTTTGAAAACTTTCAAAATTAGCCAGCCTAATTATTAATCAGAAATTAATTAGATTAGTTTATTTAAAAGTATAAATATGATACCTTATGAGTATCTATTTTGTTTCTGTAATTTAAAACATATACTTAATCCATTATATACATGTTAAAGGGATACTCCACTTTTTTTGGAAATAGGCTCATTTTATAACTCCCCCAGAGTTAAACAGTTGAGTTTTACCGTTTTCGAATCCATTCAGTCGAGTTTCTGATATTTAGAAGAATGTCAGTAACCAGACAGTTTCTGGTCTCATTGACTTCCATAGTATATATTTTTTCCTACTATGGAAGTCAATGAGACCAGAAACTGTCTGGTTACTGATATTCTTCCAAATATCAGAAACTCGGCTGAATGGATTCGAAAACGGTAAAACTCAACTGTTTAACTCTGGGGGAGTTGTAAAATGAGCCTATTTCCAAAAAAAGTGGAGTATCCCTTTAATAACACAACTAGAGGCTAAATTATTTTAACAAACTACAAACTTGGCTTGAGAAGTGTGAACCTCGAACTCAGGTAGCCTTGAGCACAGCTGCAGCATGTCACAGCACTGCCCACGATGCTTTTGCTCTGATGTAACAGCTCATTTTCATCAGTTATATTGTCTATGGATTGTTACATTTCTTACAGATTTCTGCTTGTTTTAAATCAGATACAGATAAAGTAGTACTGCATTTGAGATAGAACAATTTCTAGTGTGATTTAATCATACCTGTGAATCGTCTCTTTGCTATTAGCTAAGCTGTAAGTTTTAGTTACTTCAAAAGCAGAAAGAAAAATATGCTATAACTTCTGTTTCTTATTGAGAAATCACAGGACAGTGTTGACACTAGAGCCCGACCGATATGGATTTTTGGGCGCCGATGCCGATACCGATAAAAAAAAAGCCAGATACCGATATATCGGCCGATATTATTTATGTGTATATTATAATACAGTAGCAATATTATTTATGTGTATTATAGTACAGTAAGTTTGGACACACTTTCCAATTGGTGTGTACAAACTTTTGATGGGTACTGTATAGAATACACAGTATAAACAGAATAAATATATAAACGTTTTGCAATGATCACTCAAATGTGGTGATCAAACACTTGTGTGACAAAGATATGTAATGGAGGCAGGGTGAATGATAGAATGAGAATTTGAGCTGTAACCAAGCTAGTTTGCATTGCATTTTATATTATATTATATTCTAAATACTGTTGCATAATCTTCACTAAGGACTTTGTCTTTTAATTTAGTCACGTTATTTAAAACATAACTTGTATCAATAAATATATCAAAAGTGTCACTGACAAAACCTTATCTTCTATTTTTAATCTTAATTTCTCTAATATCTACCAGTGGAGGAAGAACTCAGATCTTTTTAGTAAAGTAAAATTAATAATATCATAATGAAAACGTTTATAATTACATATGTACAGTAGTTTTATACTATTTTAAATAAGTAGTAAGCAAAATGTACTAAACGTGAAACTAGGCTGGACCCGAATATTAGAATATTCGTTCGGTGGGTTGGTATTCGATTTGAAAATTTGACATTCGTTTTTTTTTTTTTTTCACATCTGGGATCCCCCGCGAAACGGTTCTCATTCGCGCTTGAATAAGGCCGGCGACACACTGACTGCGTGGCATGGCCGTTTTTATTTCGGCTCCCATGTTAACAGGTTGGAGTTTGCACACTGCCTGCGTGAGACGCGTCTCTCAGGCGCGGCTCGAGCCACGCGGAAAACGCATGCAAGCTAGAAATAGAACTGTCTTACAGTTAGGCTGCAAGTGTTCCAGCAACGGGAGTGTTCTCTGGCTAGAGCGCAGAACAGCGGAGTTTGTATGGACGAAGTGCATGTCTGAGCTTGTGTTTTGGGTTAAGCTGTGTTGCTTTGACATTGTGGAAAATGGAATAATAGAAACAAAATGTATTAGCCTTTTTACCCGTTATTATCAATCTAAATTAATCTCGTTTTTTAATTTAACTTAATTTCGTTTTTCTTTATTTAAATTTCGTATTTCTTTATTTAAATTTAGTTTTATTTCTTTATTTAAATTTCGTTTTTCTTTATTTAAATTTCGTTTTTCTTTATTTAAATTTCGTTTTCTTTATTTAAATTTCGTTTTTCTTTATTTAAATTTCGTTTTCTTTATTTAAATTTCGTTTTTCTTTATTTAAATCTACCCTTTACTGTGTCAGTAATTTTGTTAGTCAGAAAAATATTAGACTACCTTAAAAGTATTGCTTAATTTAACAGACCTGTGTGTGTGCGTTTTATATCACTAATGCAGTGTCCATTCTCGGACGCATTCTCTGCCTGTGAGGTGCGCCGCTTCCCGCTCGCGCTGTTCTGTAGTTTACTAAAAGTGTATTAATTCTGAACGTGTCGCGTCTGGCGTGTCCATCTGGCTACTCTTAATGCAAAATGGCCCTATATAAAGTGTTATAATTACATAAATTATTGGAATATTGCTTGATGTTGTAACGTAGCAGAATGAGCTTTAACACTGTGTCTACATGGACGCGGCCGTTATTTTTTTGCCACTTTTGCCTGTTCTTTGTGACAGCTTTTAGGTGCTTTATTGGCAGCGCCATCCTTATAAATCACTGCACGCTGCATTTTTTTTAAATATTAACTTATCGGCCATTATAAATGCCGATACCGATAGTTAGGAAAATGCCTAATATCGGCCGATAATATCGGCCCGCCGATATATCGGTCGGGCTCTAGTTGACACTAACTTTTTGTGCTCCAGTAGGTTTCTGTGTGCGCACAATCTGCATGTTAAATGTGAGCTACTGTCTGTGCATATGAAAGCTTGTTTCCGCCATGGAATACAATTTTTAAAAAAGGTAATTGCGAATTACAATTCAAACTTTTTTTTCTCAGAAGTGCGAGATATAAACTCGCAATTGGCCGTTTGAAAGTCAGAATCACAGGATAAATTAGTAAAACCTGAGAAAAAAAAGCAATTCTGGCTTATTTTTTTTTGCTGTCGTTTCTATATGAGAACATTAATGCACTTCATCAATACAGCTGCTCTGAGAGTCACTTCAGCAGCATTTTAGCTTCATTTGAGAAAAACTATCATCATATCATAAAACACAGAGAAACTCAAAGGTCTACACGGCAATCCGTCAAATAAAAGTTTGGTTTAACCTTTGAAGAACGTTTTGCTTAAATCATTACATTTTAAATAATTGGTTATAGCAATTTAATTAAACCATTCAAATGGAATCAAGAAAACAAAAAAAAAATTACTTTTGGGAGATGCGAGAGCGAAGTAGTCCAGTGATAATTAACAGGCAGCCATGGTTAATGCAATTTGCAAAGACCCGCCCCCTTTAGTTACTGTTGCTATGTCCAACAAGCCATGGCGCTCTCACGCCACACATCATGTTGTCACGCAATGAAAAATACATTGCAGATCACAGAAAAAACGCTGAAACGTTTAAACGCAGAGACAAGACAGAGCAGGTTACTTTTGATATGAAAGTTGAAACAAAGTCTCAACGTTTAATTTGTGTAATTTTTTTAGAAAAAAATATTTTTGGTAAAATAAAAATGTAAAAAATACCTGTCAATCAAACTCCCTCGAAGGGTGAATTCTGAGGGGAGTAAAAAAGACAGCTCACAATTCTGATATTTTCTTGCAATTGTGTGTTCTTGCCTCACAATTCTGAGAGAAAAAAAACAACTGTAATTTTACTGATGGAAACAGACAGTAAAAAAGTGGACTTCAAAGATTTCTTATTCTGTAGCTCCCTGTGGGATTTTTTTGACAAGTCCATAAAAATGCATCCATCCATGATAAAAGTACTCCACACGGCTCTGGCAGGTTAATAAAGGCGAAAGGTGAAGCGAAGTGATGCGTTTGTGTAAGAAACATATCCATATTTTATATTTTAGGGCTGGGAATCGATTAAAAAAAGTAACTGATTATTTACACAATTTGCTGTAATTAAATGCAATTAATTGCATTTCCCCCAAGCTTGTAATCATCAATATTTAAACTTAGAATAACCTAATTAAACAACAAAAAGGAAAAAAAGGAACAGAAAATAGCCCTGTATTAAAATAATATTAAACATCAATATATCAATATATTATTATTTTCAATAATCAATCAACATAATAAATTTAACAATTTATTATTATAAATTTTTTTTTCTAATTATCAAAATAAAACATAGTCCTACAAAGCTATTATTACAAGAGCATGTGATCAGAGCAGGTAATTTTACCATTGTTGTCAGCATGACTATACCAGCTCAGTAGGGCTATTTCACAGAAGTCTACTACTGAGAAATTTCACGTTATTTGACTTTGCTTTTCCAGTGCGTGATCGGTACATGATTGGAGCGTTTGGGCCGTTAACGACAGAGCAGAACGTGCAGCGCAAACACGGAGCAGAACATTGAGCAAAGAGCTCAATGTTTGCTCAGTGTTGTGTGTGTGTGTCAGTGCGCCGACACACACACACGGAATGGAGAGCGCGGAGCGGAAAAGACCCGCTCATGAAAGCTGCGCGAGAATAAAACCTGATCGCCAAACACGGAGGGGCGGGACGGCATATTTTGCAGCCTTTTCCGCAACAGGAAGTCATTAAAATGAGGCAAAAAAAGTGCTGCGTTAATTGCATTTTTTTTATAAACTCGTTAAGCATCTCAAATTAATCGCGAAGATTAACGTGTTAATTCCCCCAGCCCTACCATATTTATAATTTTATCGACTTAAATAACTAGCTTCCAGCAGACAGCCATATGCAAGTCAAATTACGCCCAAAGAGTTAGTCAACGCATCGATACGCATATGCGCCTGCAAGGCTACGCATCACTACACTTCGGCCGCCATATGCGTCTATGAGTAGAAAAATGTGTCGTCCCAGTTTTTGATACGCGACGCACCGTTGTATGCAATACTATGCGTTGTTGGTGGGGGCAAAAGTGCAAGTTGCTTGCGTCCGACGTGTTGACTATAAAAGGCTCTTGTCGGTGCATGACATAGGAGTAGCATAAGCTTTGACGGCTCTCGCGGTTCAAACAAACAGGGCTAGGCAATAAATTCAAGCTCCTCCCACATTTCTCTTTATATGATTCTCTTTAATGATAATTTTTCTAAAAATCTCTGTGGAAAGAAAGTCAGATATAAATCTGGGACAGATATAAATCTGGCACGAGGGAGAAAAAAATAGATCATTTTTATTTTGGAGTGCATTGTGCGTTTAAAATTGACTACGGTTTTATAAAATGCAGTGGATACTTACTAGTGATGGACTTGTTTCTCTGTTGGTGCCTGTTCTGCTCCGTAAACATTGGTCCAATGCTTGATCTTAAGAAAATGTAAAAAGTGTGTTAATGTGTGTTAACAGACTATTGATCTGGGTGACATAGGACCATTTTTTATGTTTTCCTTAAGTGTTAGGCTATATAAATCTGGAGAACCCTTACTAACATTAACCATGGTTTTGCAACACTAACTAAATGGTAATAAATTATTGTAATCAATCCACCATAAAAATATTGTTTCTACACTTTACTATAATAAAAACCATGGTTAATTTAGCAAAGGACCCTGGGAACATGTCCTAAAAAGAACAGCTCATCCAAAAAATAGACTCTCTATCGTTATTTACCGGTACTCCATGTTGTTCCAAAACTGTATGAATTTATTTTGTATAACCTTAATTAAGATATCTTGAGAAATGACTTCACTGTTTGTTTGGTTTTTTTTCATAAAATGGGTTCCAATGTTGTTTAATTCCCAACATTCTTGTATTTCAGAGAAGTAAGTCATACAGGTTTGAAAATAATTTCATTTTGAAAGGACATTTATGTTATGTATAAAGACACAATGTTCTCAGTTCACTCATTGTAAAGCTCCTATGCTGAGGTTTATTTTATTTTATTTTTTCAAAATGTTGCAAGTAAAATGTTCTAATTGTGTTAACTTGTCACATTAGAAGAACGTTTTTTGAAGAACATTCAACATCTCATCTCTCAATGATATCCTCAAAACATTTCCCTAACGTGACAGAGAGAATGTTCTTCTTTTGTTATCATGAAACATTGGGACAATGTTATATTGAGATCATTGTACAACTTTAACTTTAGCAACATTCCCAAAATATGCTCAAAATGTTGCAAGTAGAATGTTCTTCTTTTGTTATCATGAAACATTGGGAACATTTGTTTCCATAAAATGGGTTCCAATGTTGTTTTATTCCCAACATTCTTGTGTTTCACAGAAGTCATACAGGTTTGAAAATAATTTCATTTTGAAAGGACATTTATGTTTGGGTCAGCTAGGCCCATAAAAACTCATATCAAGAAGACAGGTACAATTTTGACTGGAGGGTTTGGACCAGTGTGCCTTTGAGCAGAGTTTACATGTTCTGCCTCTATTTCACGTGTATTTTACTATGACAATACTCACCGCAACTGAAGATCATGTGGCTGGATAATTTATTCCCAAAATTCCTGGATAATGGGAAACACACACATACAGCAATATTATTAGCTATTTGTATTTACTTACTAAAAGAGACATAAAAAGCTTGCAAATTTTTACTCACCAGCTCAAAAACATATTATGATGATGACTCATCATTTTGACGGTAACGTTAGGCCGATATCCCGCGATCATTCAAAAGCCTAGTTTTCATAGTGTGGTTCGAGTTCCTCTCTGTATAAAGACACAATGTTCTCAGTTCACTCATTGTAAAGCTCAGACTATGCTGAGGTTTATTTTTATTTATTTTTATCAAAAACTAACTTAGCTGACAATATTTAGCCTAACGTTACACATGCAGCCTGAAACATTGACATAATATCGATATTGCTCTAGTCGCATTTAAAATTAGCTTCTCAATTTAACACACTATATTTTGATGTAGCAGAATGTATTTTTATATAAAATAAAGTTATTTACCTTCCGCAGATTGCAATATGTCCGTTACACGTAGGCTACGTTGTTAAAATTCGTTGTCCATTTACATCCCGCAACTCGCTCAAAATAAAAATGTAACAGTACGATGCAAAATAATCCATGTTTTAAACAATGTAAAAGCCACAGAACCGAAGGAGGCTAGTAGGCTACTGAAGATCCTCCCGAGCAGCAGCAGCGCGCACACACACACAGACTCTAACAGACGAATATTCAAACTTCAAACTTGACCAGTAAAAGGCGCGCATAGCTGCCATTGGCCAGATTCCTGGATGACAGTCTGAATAGCCAATCATGCTCAAAACAACTCGAAGAGACAGCCAATAATGTGGTAACATTGCAATTACAGGAAAAGATTACATGTTTTAAAAGAAAGAATATGAAAAAAATGTGCACGGCTATTTATTTAGTTGTATTTGTAAGATGGCTGTTATATTTAATCAATTGGTTAAATGGTGTCTTCATTGCAGTGCATGATAAAAAAAAATAAACTTACAATAACATATAAATAATAATAATAAATTACACAAATAATATATACCATGTATAACAACATATATTTACCACTGCTCTGCCAAACAGCAGTTTAAAAGAGCAAACATATTATATATTAAACAGAGCAAACATTGCATATGTAGGCTATTCATATACAATTCTGTATACCTACCTACATGAAAAACTAATGGATTGGTATCATGGTAACATTAGAGTTACATTCATGTGACCCATAATGATCCTTTTGCACTTTAACAAAATATTGACCTTTCCTTTAGAAACACTCTTATGCCTAATAATGTCAACTTGCTTTTCACCCTGTGTGGCACTGTTACACAACCTGTTGGTTTATAGGGTAAATCCTCTGTCCAACACAACACTTTGGTAACATTGGCATAATTCTATACAAGTTGCAACATATACCCCGGGTTTCACAGGCAAGGTTTAAGCCTGTAGTCCCAGACTAAAATGCACGTTTGAGCTGTTTTACCTGAAAGCAACTTGCACTGACATATCTTAAAATATGTCAGTGCCATTGTTTTGTCTCAAGATGCACACCAGTAATGTTTCTTTTTCTTTTTTCTAAGGCACATTTTTAAAAGCTAATTAAATGCACTAAGGCCTAATCCTGGCTTAATCTAAACTCTGTGAAACCGGGTCTGGGTTAGAAATTAAGGGTTAAGGTTAACCCTAACCCTAACCCTTGTCTACAGACTTTTATTTAACAGCATGGATACTCCAAGGTGTTGACTGCAGTGGTTAGGCCTTTAGCGTTGATACAGGATGAATAACTTCTTACTGTGACAGTCTGTAATGTATTTTAGCAAAGAGTGTTTGTATGGATTGTCCCTAATTAAGCTAGAGCTATTGGTGCATTCAAGTCATGTCATAAAGATCGTATTTACAAGTTGAACGCCACCACAATGATGAGAATATGAGTAGGAAGCTCAGGATTTTCTTTAACCCCGATCTTGAAGAGTTAGGGGTGTGTCAGTGGGAAACATTGTGGGATACCACTATACTTAGGTATTTAGCAGTGACAATGAAGTAAGCTAATGCCTGCACAAAATATGATAGCATTAATATATAACAGTATAATATGTGATGATAAAGTTTACAGTGGCTTCATTAATTTAAAACATTAAACAAAATTGTAAAACCTCATGAATACAAACTTCCCAGGAGGACTTAAATGCACCATATGTTCCATCGTGAACCCTGTTGGCCTGCTGTCTGACCAGCAAGCTCAATTTAACAATAATTGTGTAGTTTGATTGCTAAATGTTACATTTAAAATGTTCTAGTTTTGTTAACACGTCACAATACAAGATTTTTTTTTAAAAACACTCATCATCTCAGGTCTCAGTGATATACTCAAAACATTTTACGAACGTTGATTTGATAATGTTCCTCCTGTTATTATGGAACATTGTGCCAATGTTTTACTGAGAACATTATATAATCTGTTATCTCAACAACATCCTCAAAACATCCTTAAAATGTTGCAATTAAAATGTTCTAATTGTGTTAACACATAACATTACAAGAACGTTTTATAAAGAACATTCAACATCTCATCTCTCAATGATATCCTCAAAACATTTTCCTAATGTGACAGAGAGAATGTTCTTCTTTTGTTATGACAAAACATTGGGACAATGTTATATTGAGATCATTGTACAAACTTTAACTTTAACAACATTCCCAAAATATCCTCAAAATGTTGCTAGTAGAATGTTCTTCTTTTGTTATCATGAAACATTGGGACAATGTTATATTGAGATCATTGTACAAACTTTAACTTTAGCAACATTCCCAAAATATGCTCAAAATGTTGCAAGTAAAATGTTCTAATTGTGTTAACTCGTCACATTAGAAGAACATTTTATAAAGAACAATAAACATCTCATCTCTCAATGATATCCTCAAAACATTCTACAAATGTGACAGAGAGAACGTTCTTCTTTTGTTATGACAAAACATTAAGACAACGTTATTTTGAGATCATTGTACAAACTTTAACTTAAACAACATTCCCAAAATATGCTCAAAATGTTGCAAATAAAATGTTCTAATTGTGTTAACTCGTCACATTAAAAGAACGTTTTATAAAGAACAATAAACATCTCATCTCTCAATGGTATCCTCAAAACATTTTCCTAATGTGACAGAGAGAATTGTTCTTCTTTTGGTTTTATGAAACATTGGGACAATGTTATATTGAGATCATTGTACAAACTTTAACTTTAATAACATTCCCAAAATATGCTCAAAATGTTGCAAGTAAAATGTTCTAATTGTGTTAACTCGTCACATTAGAAGAACGTTTTATGAAGAACATTCAACATCTCATCTCTCAATGATATCCTCAAAACATTTTCCTAACGTGACAGAGAGAACGTTCTTCTTTTGTTATGACAAAACATTAAGACAACGTTATTTTGAGATCATTGTACAAACTTTAACATTAACAACATTCCCAAAATATGCTCAAAATGTTGCAAGTAAAATGTTCTAATAGTGTTAACTCGTCACATTAAAATAACGTTTTATAAAGAACATTCAACCTCTCATCTCTCAATGATATCCTCAAAACATTTTCCTAACGTGACAGAGAGAATGTTCCTCTTTTGTTTTTATGAAACATTGGGACAATGTTATTTTGAGATCATTGTACAAACTTTAACTTTAACAACATTCCCAAAATATGCTCAAAATGTTGCAAGTGGAATGCTCTTCTTTTGTTATCATGAAACATTGGGACAATGTTATATTGAGATCATTGTACAAACTTTAACTTTAACAACATTCCCAAAATATGCTCAAAATGTTGCAGGTAAAATGTTCTAATTGTGTTAACTCGTCACATTAGAAGAACGTTTTATAAAGAACAATAAACATCTCATCTCTCAATGATATCCTCAAAACATTTTCCTAACGTGACAGAGAGAACGTTCTTCTTTTGTTATGACAAAACATTAAGACAACGTTATTTTGAGATCATTGTACAAACTTTAACTTTAACAACATTCCCAAAATATGCTCAAAATGTTGCAAGTAAAATGTTCTAATTGTGTTAACTCGTCACATTAGAAGAACGTTTTATAAAGAACATTCAACATCTCATCTCTCAATGATATCCTCAAAATATTCTATAAATGTGACAGAGAGAATGTTCTTCTTTTGTTTTTATGAAACATTGGGACAATGTTATATTGAGATCATTGTACAAACTTTAACTTTAACAACATTCCCAAAATATTCTCAAAATGTTGCAAATAAAATGTTATAATTTTGTTAACTCGTCACATTAAAATAACGTTTTATAAAGAACATTCAACATCTCATCTCTCAATGATATCCTCAAAACGTTTTCCTAACGTGACAGAGAGAACGTTCTTCTTTCGTTATAATGAAACATAGGGACAATGATATTTTGAGATCATAGTACAACTTGTTATTTCAGAAACATTCCCAAAACATCTTTTGAATGTTGCAGTTAAAATGTTATATCTTAGTTTTCATATAACGTTATAGGAACATTTTTTTAAATGAGAAAACATCCTTAAAATGTTCGGTAAACATTACATTCAAATGTTTTCTTTAGAACATTAACCAAACTTGTAGGGAATGTTAGCGAAAGTTCTGAGAACGTTCCCTGCTAGCTGGGATGTTTAAATGTTTTGCTACTTGTTTGTGTCGTGGAACTTCTTAATACGAATACAATACTTAATCTGACTTCTTCACCACGGACAACTTAAACAACTTGCAGTTGTTAAAAATAAAAGCTACAGTATCTTGAGATAATTCCCTGAATTCCCTGAATACTTACAATACAATACTTCCCTGAAGTAAGGTGACGGCGTCCCGTCAAGAAGCCACTGCCACTTCCTCAATCACACTTGAGCTGTTTCTGCTGCTGTCTTTTGAGCGTATAGGATCTTTAGTCTGCTTCTGTTCCTCAGCTGCGCAGCATTTCCCTGTCACGACTCCCAAGTTACTCTTTGTAGAAATGAAGTTTTATTCACGGCCGGGAGATCACTGGCCACAACCAAGTGAGTCTCCTGAATAGATAGATAGCCTATGTACATTTAAACGTGAATACATCTGTGAAAGAGTGCGCGCCTGTACTGTATATACAAATAGAATCGCAATGCTGACAACTCTTAGTACTTTTTTTTTAAAATAAAAGATTCTGATAATAAAAATAGATTGATTTTAAAAAATAAAATTACGAATAAATGTTGTTTGTGCGGAACAGCGGCGAATCAGTTGCGCTCTGCAAACGCAGCATAATATCGCGCATACACACTGCAACACACACCGCATAGACTACACTGGAAACGTTTATGTCTATAGTGAAACAAAAACAACCGTCGTCACATTTGATTAGATTAGATACTTTTATTCATCCCGAAGGAATTTATACAATATTTGTGTGTTGGAGAAAGCAGCTCAAGAAAAGCCTGATTCCCCACGGCACATCAAACCATGAAGTTATGAAAATCTGACACTTCTTGTTCAAATTAAAACAATGTCGGTGTAGTGACAAGGCTAATGAGACGACTGAAGAGTTTTAATGAACATTCAGAACAAAACTGACTTTAAAGGAAGTCTAAATTATTGGATTTTGAATATTGCTAACATGGTTTAAGTACTGTGAAATTCTATGAACAGTGGGTTAGATAATAATAATAAAAAATAATAAACCCAAAAATCTAGGTATTGAGTATGAAAATGTTTTTAACATTTTACAAAGTTTAGGTTTATGTTAATTTATGTTGTAGTTAGATTAGAATAGATTAGTGTTAGACATGTTAACTAAAAGGAGTAGAGTTTGTTTTTACATTCTGGAATAATGGGGAAAAAATGATGGGTGGGTTTTTAGGCTTGTGATTCTGTTGACTATTACTTGTTTCTGTTTCAGCTCAGCTGGTTTTTGGATTGATGGTAAGGGAGATGGAAGTTTATAAGTGAGATTTAAAAAAACTGCGTAAAAGCAGCAAGCCGTTTTACAAAATAAATCATACTGGCTAAATGGAGAATCATACTAAATACCATAACTGTATTATATACTGACCTAATATAATAATGTCTCCTGTTTTGTCTCCTTTATCTCTCTTTCTACACAGAAGCTCAAAGGGGATTGAGTGGATCCTGGAGACGGACGCCTTCTCCTTCAGTTTCTGATCCTTGGATTTTCAAGCCTTTCCTTGCTCCTTATTTTTAATAAACCTTTTATAATCATTAAACTTCCCTGTGTTGGTCTTTGTTAAAAAGTGCAGATACACCACGTTGATGTGCGTGATTTCCAGCACCTGTTTAGGAAAGTGTCAGGTTGACTCAGCATTTATTGTTTATTGCAGATACACATTCAGGTTTGGTCTAGTGATTCATTCTGATGTTTCACACATCATAATCAGAGAGTTCTTGTGACGCGTGATATCGACAGAAACTTTTTCTCTCTAGAAAGATGCATGCATATTTGTCTAACAGCAGAATAGTCACCAAATTCAATGTTTGTTCATACTGAGCATGTTTTGAATTAATCTCTGTAATGAAGCTTTACAGAACTGTATGATTTAACACTGATAATAATTATATGATGTTTTATTAATATATACAAATTTGCTTTGTCTAGTCGAAATAGTCTCTGAGTAACTGAGAGAAATGCAAAAAGTGTTGCAACTGTCCCCGGTCTCCCCTAGTTATACTAGGTTATTAGATATTATATTAATTTCCTAGTTAAAGATCACCTCCCATATTAAAAAAACCTGCATGGTTCATATACAGCAATCATATATCTTCCTTACTTAAATCGGTCAGAATTACCTTCTGTGTTTCATATAAGGCCAATACATGTCCTATATAAAATCAGACTGATTATGGCCACTTTCATACTAAATAGCACACATACAACTTGTAGGGGATTTTTGCGTTATATATGAATACTGTTAAAAGACTTATATGAGTTTTACATGACAGAAGTATGCAAATGTGTATGGTATTAGTAGATATTTATAAAACTCATATAAAATTCATATATAAATCATTTAAAGTTCTTATATTGAATCATATGCTAGTCAAATTAAAGTCATATAGAATTTATACACGTTTTGTGTCATTTTGTTTATGTGTTTCATACAGATTTCATGTTTTGATGACCAACATCTGATTCACTTATTTGCAGTTGGCAAAATTTTAAAGGGATACTCCACTTTAAAATGAAAATTCTGTCATCATATACTCACCCTCATGTTGTTTCAATCCTTTATTAATTTCTTTCTTCTGCTGAACAGAAAGGAAGATATTTAGAAGAATGTCAGTAACCACAGTGTCTGGTCTCATTGACTTCCATTAGTATATTTTTTTCCTACTATGGAAGTCAATGGGACCAGAAACTGTCTGGTTACTGATATTCTTCTAAATATCTTCCCTTCTGTTCAGCAGAAGAAAGAAATTCATACAGGATTGAAACAACATGAGGGTGAGTATATGATGACAGAATTTTTATTTTAAAGTGGAGTATCCCTTAAAAAATTGTACAGTGCAGAAGCCGGTTCGAGGATTACTAGCTGTCAGAATATCACTGACCTTTATGAAGACTGTTAATTTTCCTACAGGATTTGAAAGAGCAGTTATAAAGCAATGACATTGTAAGACCGTGCATTTACATTAATTGTGAACTGTCTGGGCCTGTTGTTTGTGAACAAATCATAACATATTATTGCAAATGAACAAAGTTGAGTCAAATATGTTTCTAGAACAGTGATTAAAATGTTGAAAATTGGCTGGAATATGTTTTTCTATATGAACTCTGGTGGTGATTGTAAGGGAAATTTTACATTTAGATGTGTTCTTTTTATTTAGATGTGTTCTTAACTCTTAGATGTGTTTTTACGTATAGATGTGTTCTTTTACTCCTAGATGTGTATCACTTGTATTAACATTGAACATTTAACATTGAACATGTATTTGTACTCATGAAGCATTATTAAAGATATATAACCAAGCTTTTAGAAAATGCATAAGTTAGGACAAGCTTGCAGGAACAAAATGTTTTGGGTGATAGACGGCTTAGTAGAAATAGACTGTGTACAACAAAATGTCAAAGTGACCTATTGTACTTCAAGTGTGAAAAGTATGTGCGCAGCTTTGATAAAGTTAAAGATAGACAAAATGTGTGAAAAGGAGCTGCTAAAAACAGGAAACTTCTGCAGACATGGTAATTGTTCTGTCTAAGATAAAATTGATGTTAGATAGGAGGTCTTGAACAAAGATATTTCATTTTAAGGTAACCAAGGCGATCTTTTGAGACAGATGCAGCTATCAGGATGTATTGGGGGTATATAATCATGACAAGGGGAACTAACCTTGCCCTTCCATATCAGACTCTGACTGATGTGTGAACTGCCTTTCTTGCAAGAAATAAAGATCTTTATAACTTTTGAAATCTCCAGCTGTTTTCCAATTATTATTTAAAGTCGTGAAAGTAATTTCCACGACATGATGCACTCTAAAAACTTTTAATATGACTTGTGTTTGGTGAAACAAAACACATACACTGTATAAACTGAGTAAATGTAAGTAAAACTAATTAAATAGATCTGAGTAACTGCATTTGGTACATTAACAAATAAAATTGAGTAGAAATAATTGTGGGGGAAACATTTAAAAACAAATATTTATGAGTAATATTAACTGTTTATTTGCCAGTAATATTAACTTTTTTATTTCCTCTAAACCTTTGTAAAAAATATTCCATACAACCACCAGTATAACTACATGACATTGGCCTTTATTGTCGATGAGTAGCCTACAGCAATACAGCATATTCTATACTATTTTTAACACATATAGCCTACAATATTGCCTACATTTAAACTCATGTAAGAAACATTTTCGAAGTAAAACTTAAACATTTAGGCCTAAACATTCAAGTAATTCAAGTGTAATCAACCGGTCTGTTATCCAGTATCCACCGGATCAGCGCTGGTTCCCATCCCGGAGATGGACTCGCCTCTGCGGGGGAAACCTCTAACTTTACACCGCCGTCCTGCGTCACTCACAGCCGAAAGATGCTGCGACGCGACTGACTCCATAACCTGCCAATAAACAAACAGTGAGCATTGTTTTAATTGAGTAAACTTAAATTCTTATGCGTGTTAAATATTAATAATATTGATTTTATGTAAGTAATATTTGTGGTTCCTGAAACAGATCAGTTTAATTATCCATTCTCAAATATGGTGATGGAAATTTCACAAATATATTAGCTCAGTGTATTTTAAATAAATAATTGGTTAGTCAAATACTAAATTATTTTAGTGAAAAACTTCAAACTTAAATATAACTGTAAATTTCAGACAAAATTAATTGTTGGAGTTTTAGTCAGTTATTTTGGTATGTTCAACTCAAACTATCAAGTAAATGATATTCAGAGATTTTATTAAGTGAATAAAGTTAATTATTGCTGTGATATTTACTATAAGCCGCTGAATTATTTTTTAGATTTTTTAGAATTTATTTTTTATTTTACCCATAAGAATCACTTCGACATTTAGGAAAGTTTTATGCTTGTAGGTTAAGAATAGAACTGATAAAGTTTAGAGAAATTGTCACAAATGAAATGAAATCTGGTGATGCAGGATTTAAAATGAAAATTAAAAAAAAAAAAATTCAATTTAAAAATGGACAAACCCAGCCGTTGGTTTACATTTTTAATGTAACCAATGCAATTTGTCCATTTTTAAATTGCATTTTTTAACCCAAAGTTGGGTGAGACCATATTTGACCCAAAATTGGGTTAACACAACCCAGCAGTTTTTAGAGTGTAGATAGATAGATAGATAGATAGATAGATAGATAGATAGATAGATAGATAGATAGATAGATAGATGCATGTACGTATATGTGGAGAAAACATAAATCTGTTGTTTAATCACTTCATAGTTATAAGCTGAGTGAATGAAGAGTGAATGGTGAGTTTTGGGTGAACTGTCTCTTTAAGAGCTCTATGATCATACAGATGTGCTTTAGTGATGAGTGACTGATCAGAGAAACTTACTTCAATATACAACAGTATATTTCTTTGGTTCCTTGTTCTTTAAAGATGCGCTTTATCAATTCATACAAAATCATCTTTCTTCAGTTCCTTATTTCTTGTTCTCATATCTTTAGACAGATGAATAGGGACATGAGGAAAGACTGATGCTGATGGTTAATGTTTACTCCACTCTTATTTTCCTCTCATCTGTTGTTCTTTCAGCTGGGAATCTTGATGTTCTTTGATACTACATTAATCTAGCTTTAATGAAACTCTGTCTGTGTGATTGAACAGATTCAAATGAAGAGGAGAAAGAAAATCAGCAGAAATCACAGATCAGCAGAAAACAAGAAGACTGAGAGAAAAATGGAGGACAGAAATGAGACACAAACCAGTGAATCACCAGAGGAAAGAGGAGAGACACGTGATAGATGTGAGAGTATGGAGAGACTAAAGCCAAGCTGTGAGTTATTGATCATTATTGAACTATAATCCTTCATCACATTTTATTCTTGTTGTAAGATTTACAAATAACCCACAGTTGGGAAAGTGCTACACCAACCCATAGTTGGGTTACTTGTTGGGGTTATTTTTAACCCCAAATTATTAAGAGAGTAGATTTACTATTCAAACTGATTCTTCAGACTCTCTGCACTATTAAAGCTATAGACTATTGAAGCTTGTGATTGTTGTGATGGAGAACAATATCCCATAACTCAATATATTTGTGATTTCTAGTCTACTGTGATCCAGACGAGCCTGTAAAGTTTGATTCTGGTGTTAAAACTGAGGAGAGATTCTCATCAAACCCTTCATCATGTTCTTAAGATCACACAACATCATCACTGACATCCATCAGTAGCTGAAGACCTGCACATCTTCATCATCATCATCATCATCATCATCACCATCATCTTCAACACCAACGTAGTCTCACTATTGGCCACCGCTGGTCATGTGATGCAGGAACCCAGAAGCGCTGCGCTGTTACACTATGAACTCACTCAGAGAAACACACACAAGAACATTATATATTTGCACACTAAAAGTATTCTCATCAGTAGATAAACTTAAGCTTGAGCCGCTGTAGTCACTTGGACTATTTTAATGATGTCTTTACTAACTTTCTAGGCCGGAAAGTTTCAATTACACTTTAATTTCTACAAGCTTGAATTTACTTAATTAACAAGATTACCTTTACAAGGGTAGAGAGTGATGTACTTTACCACAGGACGTCTGTAATATTAATGGCCAGTTCGCACGAGATAAGAGATCTCAGTAAACCAGCAGAAGTGAGAGGGTTAACTCGATGTGCTCATCGCCGTCACTCCTGTCGTCGTGTGTGTGTTACGCTGATTCCTGATATCACGTGCGCAAACATATATTTATATATATAAAACAGTTATGTCCGGTTGAACGATGTGTTAATGAACTTCAGATTGGATTGTGTTGGTAATAGGCTCTTATCTAACGCTAAAAGATGTTTTGTGCCTCTAACGAGTGCTGTCGATCTTCTTTTGATCTGATGTGTGTTAAACACTTGAGTTTTGCCACAGACTCGCTCCAGCGTCTAGAACACACCTGATGCTTTAAGCGTCTCCATACTTGGAAAAACTGCAGAAAACTACTTTTAAACAGGAAATGATGAAATATTTAGGCACAGGATTAGTATCACCTGAGGTCATTTTTCCAGACCTTTTTACTGAACGTAAAAGTCGCCGTTATCTTTACTGATATTGTCCGTGATGATCACTGAGATGCACATTCAGACGAGACTAAAATCACAGAGAAGCTCTGATAATTATTACTCTTTACCTCACCTCTCCATGTTACACTAGTCCCATCCGAATAGGGCTTTAGTTTAAATAATTTCTATTTGTGTTTGTAATTTACATGCTGTCGGTCTTGATATTCTGTATTAGTAATCTCTTTTTATGTCATGAATTCATCAGTCATTCACGAAAAGCCAGCAAAGAAACATGAGACGAATCAGGGCTGACAAGAGACAAGACACTGGTATAGGTCACTCTGTCTGAAGGGCTCCATTAGTGATGATAAATGTGGATTTTTTTATTTATTTTTTCAATTGATATTCAATTGTGTCAGTGACTCACCCCTGAACATACAGCAAGCATGTGGATGAATATTTTTGTATTTTATTTTAGGTATTTTTGAACAGTGTTTCAGACTAAAGATCTCTTTGCTTGAGGTTGCTGTTAAATCATGATGCAAAACGTTCAAGGTTTAGTCTATTTTTAGTGTTGGGTTTCATTTCTCTCTCAGCTTTTCGTTGCAGTACTTTTTTTCTTTTTTTTTCTCGGGTTGAACATTTTCTTTCTCCCACTCGGGTAACAAAAATGGTTTTGTTTTAAGTGTTAGGTGGTTGTGCCATTATGAATATTGTTGGGTTATATTAGTACTCATCACTGAAAGAATAAAAGGGTATATGTACATTAGTGAGCACTTGTGGTTGAACCCTCACTGGATATTTACACCTTAAGGAAGTGTGGCGATGCAGAGAGCCAAACAGTACTGAGGAGGTTATAGTCTACCCCCCAAAAAAACACAGACTACGCCAACCTGGGAATTTCACCCAGAGAATGATTTTCTTTATTTCCTAATTGCAATTCTATTGATTCACTTAAAGACACACAGGTAAGTAAACAATTCAGCCAGAGACGAGGTTCAATTTTCAAAAGAGAAACAAATTTTATTCAATAATTTAAAACACAGTTCAGAACACATTCATACTTGCTGCTGAGGCTTACCGGTGGAAGAGAAAGAAGTCACAAAGGCACGAAGGAATCCCAGGAAAGGTCACCACGTGAACAAACACAAACACTGAAAAACACAACAGTGAACACGGCAAAGAAAACGGGGTAGAAAACACAGCACGCAGAAAGGGGATAACACCACCCGGACACCAACACCACCACCTTCGGCTCTCAGCAACTGAAACGGACACAAGCACACACGATCAAAGGGGTTTCACTCCACAGAAAGAAAAATCAATGTAATATTTAAATGAAGCAAACAAATTGAAATAATCTTAATCACCAAATAACCAAACTGCCAGAACCAGCAATGGTTCCAGAAAGCAGTACACTAGAAAAATAAGATGTCAATTCTAAGACACTTCTCAATAAACACAGAAAACGTCTCGGGTTATGACTATAACCCTTGTTCCCTGAGAAGGGAACGAGACACTGCGTCGTTGAAAACGACTCTTTGGGGACGCTCCCTTAGCGTGCGCCTCTGAAGTATGAATGAAACTAATCCAATCCTGATTGGTGTTGCGTCATGACGTAACATGTGACGGCATAACCGGATGCATAAAAGTGACGCTGACACACACACACATTAGCCTCACGATGAAGCAAGCCGCTCTCAGGCATTGAGGGGCGTGGCAGGACGACGCAGTGTCTCGTTCCCTTCTCAGGGAACAAGGGTTATAGTCATAACCCGAGACGTTCCCTTTCGAGGGAACTCGCACTGCGTCGTTGAAAACGACTCTTTGGGGAACGAATGCCCACTAGGCCACGCACCGAGAAAAGGCCTGCCCTAGAGTGAAACTGAACTCAGGCACCCATCTAGGACGAGAGCACATGTGCGCCAGGTGTACTAGGGAGGTGCAGACTATAAAACCTGATAAAAGTGTGTGGGGTAGCCCAACCGGCTTGCCTCACAAATCTCCTGGAGGGGCACTCCCAAGAGGAGGGCTCTAGAGGACACCATGCCTCTAGTAGAATGAGCCCTTACGGCCAGAGGTGAAGGCAAATTGCGCACCTTGTAGGCCTACTTATGGTTTGTTTAGCCGGGAGCCCCTATTAGGTGATCCAAAACACACTGCAGTAAGTCCGACCTCCTCCAAGAAGAGGACCTCTCAAGGTAATACTTGGAACTCTGACTGGCAGAGCAAGGAACCTCTCTTCTGCCGACACATGTGGTGGAGGATGAAATGCTTGCAGGACCATGGACCTAGCCATGTTAGATTGCACTGAAGGCACATAGCTGGATCGCGGATGCAAGATGGCCTTAACTCCGCCAGGGGCAAACCCCAAGCAAGCTGGTACTAATGCCAGGGCTTGGAGATCTCCCAGTCTCTTTATAAGAAGTAGCTAAGAGAAAGGCTATCTTGAACGTGAGGTCCTAGGCAAAGCCAACTGAAGGGATTCGAAGGGAGCCAGGGATAGGCCTTCGAGAACCACCGCCAGATCCCAGGAAGGAACCCTGGACCTGACTGTCAGTCTCATCCTCTGTGTACCAAGAAGAAATAGTATGACCAATTGGTGCCTCCCCAAAAGGCCCAATATTCAGTGGTGCATGGAACGCCGCAATGGCATCCATGTGCACCATACATGTGGACGGGGAGAGATTCGTAGAGAACGATCTTGGAGAAACTCAGAACTGAAGCCACTGGGCAGTTAACTGAGCCTAACTCATGTTCTCTATACCAAGCGGAAAAACATTTCCACTTAAGGTCATATAATCTCCTAGTAGACGGAACCCTAGAGATAAGTATGGTTCCGTGCACCCCAATGATAGAACAGCATCAAGGTACTGAGCCCCCTCAGAGGCCAGACCCAAAATTTCCACAGCTCTGGGCTAGGATGGAATATACTGCCCTCCGCCTGAAACAACAGATCCCTGCTCAGAGGAATCTGCCATGGCGGAGCTATCTGGAGTGAAAATAAGTCCGAAAACCATACTCGGGCCGGCCAAAACGGGGCTACCAGAAGAAGACTGATGCCCTCCTAACGGACCCTCTCCAGGACTCCCGGGAGCAAAGCGATCGGGGGGAAAGCGTACAGGCGAAGCCTCGGCCAGGCCTGTACCATGGCATCCAACCCCAGAAGGGCTGGATGAGTGAGGGAGAACCAAAGTGGACAGTGGGACGTCCCTCGAGACGCAAACAGCTCCACTTCCACTGGTCCAAACCTCTGCCATATCAGCTCCACCACCTCTGGATGGAGTCTCCATTCCCCGGGCCTCAGCCCCTGCCTCGACAGGATGTCTGCTCCCTGATTCTGAACCCCCGGGACATATATTGCTCTTATAGATAATATTTTCCCTTGGGACCATAAAATAATTTGATGCGCCAATCTGGATAGAGGGCACGATCTGAGTCCCCCTTGTCGGTTCAGATACACTACCACTGATGTATTGTCCGAACGTATCAAGACGTGGTAAGCATTGATGTCTGGGAGGAAGCTCCTCAGAGCCCTGAACACAGCCAAAATTTCTAGGCAATTTATATGCCAAGAATGATGATGGTCCTGCCACAGACCCCTGGCAAAGCGGCCGATAACCGCGCCCCAGCCAGTGATGGAAGCGTCTGTCGAAACGGTTTTCCGGCGACATGACGCCCTTAATACTGGCCCTTGGGACAAGAACCAAGGATTCTTCCATATTAATAGGGAACGAAGGCATCTGCGCGTAACCTTTATTATACGGAACGGATTCCCCTTGGGGGAAAAACCCTTGGCTTTGAGCCACCACTGAAGGGGCCTCATGTGAAGAAGGCCCAAAGGAATTATGTTGGATGCCGCTGCCATGAGGCCCAGCAGTCTATGAAATTGCTTTACAGTGATGGCCTGGCCTAGCTTTATCCCTGACACCATGGTCAGGATGGATTTCGATACGTGCGGGAGACATACATGCCTGCATCGTAACCGAATTCCATACAATGCCCAGAAAAGTAGTTTTCTGAGCTGGTTCTAACACACTTTTCCTAGTGTTGAGTCTCAACCCCAATTTCTGAATGTGGCCAAGAACGACATCTCGATGCCGAATTGCCATTTCTCGAGACTGGGCCAATATGAGCCAGTCATCGATATAATTCAGAATACGGATGCCCTGAAGCCTCAGTGGAGCCAGAGCTGCATCCATACACTTAGTGAACGTGTGGGGAGAGAGTGCTAGGCCGCACGGAAGAACCCGATATTGGTACGCTTCGCCCCCGATAGCGAACCTCAGGAACCTCCTGTGACATGGAAGGATGGAGACATAAAAATAGGCGTCTTTTAGATCTATCGTGACAAACCAATCCTCGGATCTGATTTGATTCACGATGATGGGAACAGTGAGCATCTTGAACCTGAATCTCCTCAGAGAACGATTCAACTGCCTCAAATCTAAAATCGGCCTCAGCCCGCCATCCTCCTTTGGAACTATAAAGTACCGGCTGTAAAACCCGGACTCTTTCTCTGGTAGGGGAACAATTTATATGGCCCCTTTGACCAGTAGAGTTCTGTACCTCTTGTTCCATAACCCGAGCCTGTTCTGGAACCACTGCAGTCAGTACCACCCCAGCAAACTTGGGAGGTCGGTGACCGAACTGCAGTCTTTACCCATATTTTATAATATTCAGGACCCATATAGATATATTCGGAAGGCGTTGCCATTCTTCTACAAAATCTACTAAGGGAACCAGCCCCTCGAGACTGACCTCGGGTGTTTTTCGAGCACTATTCTCGACCTCCTGAAGCGGAGGACCGACAGGAAAAAGTCGAGAAAGATTTTGTGACCATAGACGTTGC
Source organism: Abramis brama (assembly GCF_963993115.1). Taxonomy (NCBI): domain Eukaryota; kingdom Metazoa; phylum Chordata; class Actinopteri; order Cypriniformes; family Leuciscidae; genus Abramis; species Abramis brama. The sequence continues at coordinate 35,125,932 of NC_139977.1, read as the reverse complement.
CCTATTGCAAGCTTTTGGGGTGAACGACACGGTGTGCGTTCGCTGGAAATCATTGTGGCCCGAAGCGCACTTTACGGCGGGATACAGATATCGATTTCCTGAGGGCTCCCCCAGAGGGGAGATTCTTTGGGTTTCGTTCTCGACACCCTGAAGCGGAGGACCGGCAGGGAATAAATCGAAAACAGTTCCGATGGGCGAACGCGAACACTGGCCGCAAGCCTTTTGGGCGCCTTTTACAGCGTGCATTCGCTGAAAACCGATGTGTCCCAAAGCGCACTTGAAGCTGGATACAAACATCGATTTCCTGAGGGCTACGCGGAGGAGCGATTCTCGCTCATACCTCCACGGGGGGGGACAGCCATCTTCGTCTCGTTTTCGATACCCTGAAGCGGAGGACCGGCAGGGAAAAATCTTAAACGATTTTTGACGTTCGCTGCTCATCATTTTAATTCTTCAGAATTAAATGCAGCCAAAAACACTCGATAAGTGAAACACGGTCTGGATGGTAGGTTGAATTAAAATATCTAATTTCTTAAAGTCAGATAATATATTCCATCATTTCAATTCCATCATATTAATTCATAGAATTGAATGCAGCCATAATCACCAGACAATACTGTTTTAATATTTATTTATACGGTCTCGTAATCTACACGCTGCCTCGGCAAACGCGAGATTCGAGTCGTTACAATATATTTGGCTTTCATCCCTCGAGAAGAAAGTCATCAGGTGCGAGGTTGAAACATCCGACAGCGCACGGATTGCACTCGCGCTGATATATTTCTCAATGAACACTGCCAGCACCCTCAGGAGCTGATTGTGAATGCCTCGCACCCAAACAGTATTATTTCACAGATCGCGTATGTCCCCTTTTATTGCAGACTCGTAATCTAAGCGCTGCCTCAACAAACGCGAGATTCGAGTCGTTCACAATATATTTGGCTTTCATCTCTTCGAAAAGAAAGTCAACGGGCTCGAGGCTGAAACGCACGGCTGTGTGCGTCGAGATATTTCTTAAAAACCACAGCCAGCACCCTCAGGAGCTGACAGTGCATGCCTCGCACCCACACAGAATCTTTATTGCAGAGTAGCCGTCATCTACGCGCTGCCTCGACAAACGCGAGATCCGAACTATAGATTCTGTATTGCAATATAGTGGGACAACTCTTTATTTTTTATTTTGGGTTACAACAACACAGGCGAGTGTGACTCATGTTCCTCGTTCCCGATGCTGAGCACATCCACTTCCTCAGAAGCAGATAGCTCGAGCATCGGGCACTCGTCACGGGCAGAAGAAGCCACATCGCGGGCTTCTGCGTCGTGAGCGAGCGTTATAGAATCTGCGGATGATGAACATGAAAGTGCCTCGGCAGTCTCGTTCTCATCCGCGAGATCCTTCTGCGATCCCCACGATCTAAGCCACCGCGCCGCCTCAACGGACGCGGGACCCGAACCGCGGGGATTGCGAGCCAAGTGGGAGCGCAGCACTTTATAGTACTTTCACAATGTTCACAGGCAGCCCCCTCGAGAACTGCCTGTGCGTGCTGCGCTCCTAACAGTGTACACACAACTGATGCGTGTCTCCACCCGTGAGAAATATAGGGCAGGGGTGCACACACTTAGTGTATCTTTCACTCGCCAAAATATAGAGAATTTCACTGACAAACAACATCAAATAAGACAGACAGTTTCACAGAGAGCGCTTGCTGAAGAGCGAAAGCTAATGTGTGTGTGTGTCAGCGTCACTTTTATGCATCCGGTTATGCCGTCACATGTTACGTCATGACGCAACACCAATCAGGATTGGATTAGTTTCATTCATACTTCAGAGGCGCACGCTAAGGGAGCGTCCCCAAAGAGTCGTTTTCAACGACGCAGTGCGAGTTCCCTCGAAAGGGAACCAAAATAAACATGGATTAAAGTACAATGAAACCTTGGCCAAGGAAAACAAATTCAATAATAAGACAGAATAAAATAAAATATAAATAAATGTATTAACTGGATTAGTTTATCTAACGAGATAAACTAAAATCACTGATAAAGAAACAAACTAGAAATGCAAATTAACTAAATTGAAAACAAAATAATAAAAAGGAAATATAAACACTTAACGTTAACCCAAATTATAACTGTAAAGAGCCAACCCCTTCAGCTGCATTCAAACAGTTAAAATACTGTATATATGGGGGTTTTATGATGCCGTGTGACCTTTGACCCTGTGTGGTTCTGGTGTGTTTATGGATGTGTGTGTTTATGACTGTAAGCTGCTCGGTGTGACAAGGAAGTGAATGTTTTTGCAGGGATGTTTAAAAACCCTTAGTGTCGAGCGCTGTATTAGTGTGTCGTTTGTTCAGACTGTAGTTCTCTTAAATGTACTGAAAATATTATTAAACCTTTTAAATGTTCTACCACGTTTCTCCCTCGTTTTTGCAGTTTGTTGTTATATATTTTAAAACTGCATCAACTTTGTTTTTCTCTCTCAGTGGTCATATATTAATATTCTTGTGTCTGTATAATGAGTGTGTTGCAGGTCTGTGTTTTATTGGTTGTTTTCTCCTCTTTTCCCACTTTACATCCCACTTTCCCACAGCTTTACACGCACATTTCTAGAGACTTTTGCACGACCAGGCTCAAATAGGAGCGTTTCATGACACTTTAACGTGGAAAAACATTTTTGATGGACAAAATAAATATGATTTCACACAAAAAGAGCCCATAATGCACAGAATAAGCATGTCTAGTTTAACAAGAACTGGTGCAGGCAAAAAAAAAGAAAATGAAGACTTATAATATTTATGTAAGATTTAGCCATTTAATTTTTTTTTTAATTATTATTCATTTTGGGTGAAAGTATGGTGTATTATATAAAAATAAATAAATCAAAAATAAACTAACCAGAAAACATATAATATTTCATGTGTTTGTTAAGCTGAATGAGTTTCACTGTCATCAACATCTCAGAAATAAACCACATTTATGAATGAAGGAATTCAGACATTTATGAAATAAACTAATATTCCTCTTCAGAGCTCGTGTAAATCAGTGTTTCTCTACTGGATCACAGCAGAATTACTAAATCTCCATATGCAAATATTTTACAGCATCATAAATGAAACACATGTACAGATCTTACAGTTCATCAGGGAATATGATCCACATTATGAGTTTTAATAAGATCAGAAGAGTTTCTTAGAAATCAAACAGTACATTAAAGCAGAACTAAATACAAAGATGTCACATTTAAGTCCAAGCGCTCATTAAATATATAATAGTTTTATAAATGTAGTGAATCGTGTGTTAACGGCTCAAAGCTTTATTCTGTGTGTTGATGAAGCTCATGTTTGATGATCTGATGACAGAATTATGATTATTATCATTATTTATCATCACAATAAACCTGAGACTAGATTCATCTGATGATGATGATGATGATGATGATGATGATGATGTTTCATATCAAGCAAATCTTCATCATCTCCTAATTGAAGAATATTCATAAAATCATTGATTAGTGATGAATGTTTTACGAGGATTCTCACATAATACATTTGACTTATTAAAAGCATTTCCCTGTTGTGAAGTAATAACTTCTTCAGATCAATATCTCCTCTGAATATCTGATGTGAGACGCAGCCGTATTGTTTCCTGAAGAGTCTGAATGTTAAATGTAAAACTCAGATCTGATAAACTCCATCAGCTGCTCATTTAATCATCTCTGATTTATTAACACTGATTTCCATCAGCAGAACATTAGTGACTTTAACAGACGAACTGAAGCTGTTCAGAACAACAACAGATCAACACTTACTCAATACTCAATATCTACTGTTCACAAACACATCATAGTATACATTAAAGCAGAAGTTGCTAGAAGCTCAGTCATTCACACAAAATGTAAAATCACATTATTATTTGTGAGTTGATAATGAATGACATTCAGTGAATTAAACTGAGAGAATGTCACTTGTTTAAAATAGAAATGAAGGCATTGTAAATAAATCTGTATGAGTGTGTGTTTTCTATTCCTCCTAACACACAGAATATGATCTGCAGTTTTCATCTTTGTCCACTAGATGTCAGAAGTAGATTTGAGGTGAAACTCAAAGGCCTTTAGTTTCAGGATCAGAGACAGTGAAGAGAAATCCAACCCGTTCTCATACCCAAGGCGTCACTTTCAACCATGCTTCAATATCTGACGCTCAAAGCACCCTTTAGCGTCCATATGAGACGCATAACCCTACCACAGACCTAAACCTACCCAACCGAAGCGTCACATATTGACGCTAAAGGGTGCTTTGAGCGTCAGATATTGACGCTTCCGAAAGCGTCAGTTACATGACGCCTAAACCTACCCATAACCGAAGCGTCACATATGGACGCTAAAGGGTGCTTTGAGCGTCAGATATTGAAGCATGGTTGAAAGTGACAAAAAGTGACGTCATTACTTAGGTATGAGAATGTGTTGAGAAATCAGAGAATCTGATCTGAAGCTCAATGAGGATCATCATGTGTCTCATACACTGAACAAAATTATAAACGCAACACTTTTGCTTTTGCCCCCATCTTTCATGAGCTGAACTCAAAGATCTAAGACTTTTTCAATGTACACAAAAGGTCTATTTCTCTCAAATATTGTTCACAAATCTGTCTAAATCTGTGTTAGTGAGCACTTCTCCTTTGCCGAGATAATCCATCCACCTCACAGGTGTGGCGTATCAAGATGCTGATTCGACAGCATGATTATTGCACAGGTGTGCCTTATAGTGATGGGAAGTCCTTATAGTGACCGGTTCTTTCGGACAGTTTGTTTTAATGAACTGGTTCACCACTTCTTTAACGTCCTCACGTAATGACGTCAATTCTATCATCCCGGCGGATAAAAATACATTCAAATAAAAGTATTTGTAATCATAACTTCAGTTAAATAATAGTAATCATCATCGTCATAATCATCTTTCTTGGATAAGTTTCTTACATTTACGTTTTGCAAATTAACGATGAGCAAACGCGGATGTTTCACATGTCTTAAAGATATAAAGTGAATAAACTGGTCTTCATCAATTTTATTTTATTTGTTAAATAAAATTAAAATAAACTTACATTTCGCAGAATTCGGCCCCTCATTCAAGTCCTCGGTTCAGCCGTGCTCATGTATCAGCACAGCATCAGTTGGCCGAAAGAAAGGTTCGGTTCAGAGACGCTATTAAACAGTTCTCGGTTCTGCACTGGTGATTCGAGAACCGCTTCAGGAACCAGTTCTTGACTCGAGAACCGTAGCGTAGGCCTGTGTGTGCTGATCTGAGAACTGCTGAAACCTGGATATACAGTCGACTAAACTAAGTCGATGCATGTCTCCAGTGTGTTTAATACGTTATGTTTTGATTAACTTAGTAAATGTTTATAATTTTGATTATAAACATTTACTAAGCACCCTTAAAACCTTGGCAAGAGTTTACGTCAAAGATTTATATCAACTCAGAAATTAAATTAGCTGTTTTAGTATAATAATAAATGTTTAGTTTTACAACCCATTCATTGTGTTTCCAATCTTTAAAATAATACAGTGATAAGACTGAAGTGCTAATTATGTGATAAACATGTTTCGTCATGTTTGTTTCAACATCAGCTCATCAGCTCCTCAGCTCATCGGTTCTCAGTATGTTGAACATGTCCGAAAGAAACAGTTCCCGGTTCTGTGCTGGTGATCCGAGAACCGCTGTACCTGTGCGTTCGGTAGTGTGCGCATGCTCAGTATCAGCTGCTCGTGCTCATCACTCCTCTCAGCACAACATGTCTTAGTTCAGTGAACTGTTGGAGTTACTGGAGTAATACTCCGGGATATTGTTTATTTCGAGTCGGAGGGACTGTGTCAGGCATGTCCAAATGTGAGTAACTTTAGTAACTTGTGGATCAGCGCTGACGCAAAACGCTAACTGTTTTCAATGATTCAGTCAGATTTAGTGTACTGGTTCGACTAGTTCACTAAAAAGAACCGGTTCAAAAGAACGATTCGTTCACGAACCGGACACCACTAGTGCCTTAGGCTGGCCACAATAAAAGGCCACTCTCAATGCAGTTTTGTCACACAGCACAATGCCACAGATGTCGTACGTTTTGAGGGAGCGTGCAGTTGGCATGCTGACTGCAGGAATGTCCACCAGAGCTGTTGCCTGTGAATCGAATGTTCATTTCTCTACCATAAGCCGTCTCCAAAGGCGTTTCAGAGAATTCAGAAAAAACATTAACAAAAGTTAACGTCGTTGCAGCAAAGCAAATAATCCAATGCAACTAGACATTATTTACCTCAGAATTTAGGTTTTTATTCTGGTACTCAGCCCCTGTTGAGTACCAGAATAAAGTCCTGGATGATGTTATTCCAATAAGGTTTCATCGCAGACAGCGGCCCACATCCGGGCCGCGTGGAATCCACATGTTCCAGATGTGGGCCGGATCTGGGCCGACACTGTGTTGCTGTCTGCGATCTCTTGTTGCGTAGGAAAACAAGGAGGTATTTAAAGTTAAAGCAAAGGACATCATTCCTCGTCTACGCTGCCGCTATCATGTGACATGTGGTTGTGTCTAATTCTCGAGCCCCATCAGATTTAATGGTCTTCAGGTCGATCCTGGGAATTACCGACCCATTCTATAGAAATGATCTATGTGGGATGCGTCTGCCTTTCCCTCAACACTTCTAAAAGGCAAATAAGAATGGACTTACTGTACCACAACAGCTGAAGAAAGAGAAGATCAAACCTCTTGTTTGTTGCAAGTCCCAATATTTCGCTGAAAAGACACTGGAGATCACGTCGGGGTCACCACTCCGTAAGGAAGTATAATGGTATAATTAGGTATAATGCATGAATGTCTTTTCAGCGTTCTGTGAAGTTCACTTAATTTTTGGAATTTAGTTTCAATTTTACTTTAGCTCTGAGCTTAATCTGACTCCAGTTTCAAATGTTGATTACATTTTGATTGTGTTCCTTATTAGAAAATAATCACAAACATAGATTAATTTAGATCTTTGATTATTCTGGAAAGCCCATACTTTCAAATACTTGTTCATTCAGGGACCCGATGCCACTTTGAGAGGAACGAATACAAACTCTCCAGTTCTGATATTAATCAGAGAATGCAGTGTGGTCTCTTTTACCTTTAAGTGTCTCTGCTGACTCATAACAAAAAGTGTAATTTAGTTGTGAAACTGCATTAACTTGTTAATTCAGTGATAGTCAGAGATGAGAACTTCTCTGAGTGATGTGCTCCTGCTCTATTCATCAGTCCTTCAGTTTGATCTATAAACACCAGACTCCACATTAATCTATACTAGAAATAATGATTTCGCAATCATACTGAATAAATTACATTTATTTGTCAAGTAAATCAGGCCAATTTAACAATTAAAAGCCAATTAAGAAACAATAAATACAAAGCATCAATTGCTCAAAGATGGAGCTAGTGTTTGTCGTAGTGTTTGTGATCAGTGTTTGCTTAGTTGGGCTCTAGGTCCCCGTACTTCTTGTGTTAGCTTTTCTTCGCTGCTGTAACTGTGTTTGTAAAACACAATTGTTGTGGCAGAGTATGATATTCCCTCATGAAAGCAAAGGCTACAGTGATTACAAAGTGTTTGGTTTCATTTCTTTGACATGTTCTATGTGTTCTATACTCAAACCGGCTATTTGTAGCCCACTTATAGTCAGTCGATTCATTATACTGATTCATTGTATAGTTTTTGGCCAGGCAGCAGACGAAATGGTTGATATCCCATCATGTTTGCAATGTCAATAATATCTACTAGACGTAAATGTAATTTCATGACATGGTCACGATTTAGCTCTGAATTGGACTAGCTTTGTGAGGTCTGCCTTTAGCCCACACAGCGAAATTGAGACCATTATGGAGTGCCATTCTTGCTCCAGTAGAGTTCCTCTTTAGTGTGAATAAATAATTATTATCAGTGTTAAATCATACAGATTTGTAAAGCTTCATTCATAGAGATTAATTCACAGCATGCACAATATGAACAAACAGTGAATTTGGTGAATATTCCGCAGGTTTTTTAAAAATATGACAATTGTGGTATAAGTGGCATACCTAAACATTAGTGTGTGTGTGTGTGTGTGTGTGTGTGTGTGTGTGTGTGTGTGTGTGTGTGTGTGTGTGTGTACACTTCTTTGTGAGGTGCACTTATAGTGAAAGATTGTGACAACCGGCTACTTTATGTGTGCTCGCTATAGTTAAAAAGGCTTATAAATTTGCCAAATCATGTTTGTATTTAAATCTAGTGTTTCATCACACTGCGATGTGTGTTTTAGTGAGTAAGAAAGTAGGAGTTTGGCAAGAAGAGTGCATGAGATTGAGCGTATATACGGAAACCAGACAGGAAGTTCTTTAAGAAAGTGTGTCTCTGTCATGTGTTGTTGTCGGGTCTGCAGGTGTAGAGTTATTCTGTGCTGCTGGAAGGCTGTTGTTGCTCGACACTGAAAATAAGCCGTTAATGCTACATTTAATGCTGTTTTTTGGTACTTTTTTGAAGCTTGCGGAATATGGAATATGTTTTATTCTCACTGAATTTCGTACAGCTTCTGAAAGTTGTGTTTGAGAGCAGTTCACGTGTAAATGGAGCGTTTTGCGAGTTAACTTTTTCCAGTAGTTGTGAGGTTATCCTGTGGTTTAAACATAGACATCGATTTCGGTAGTTTTCAGTGGTTATGAGGAGCAATATGAGAGAGAAATTTGAACCGAATCGTGGGTTTGGTCTGTTACAGCCCTAGTAAGATGAGAAAGCAGAGTTTAAGTCGTTTGTCATGGTTGTAAAAAAAACAATGGCTATCTGAACATCTTTGCCAAGCACGAACCAGTACAGAAGTAAAAGATTATATTAAACCACGTCATGTCATATTGTCAACATGGTACTTATGAAGCAGAATAGTGGGTCATATGTCTAATGCTTTTTGAAAACTTAAGGCTTTCTTCTTCATAAAACGAGTCGGACACCATCACTTTTTTGTATATATTTTTATTTATTTACATTAGTAAGCTACAGGACATCGTCTTTCAAAACATGACCTGCGCGAAAGAGAGAAAAAAAAAATGAATGCATCATTCTCAGCACATCTCAAACCAAACTGACGCCCATGATTAAACCCCATGTAGCTTTACTACTATTTAAATCGATTGCTGGACATCGTAATGTTATTGTACATATATCTGATTTAGCATTGTATTACCCTACCTTACCCCACCCCCACCCTACCAAAGTTATGCCACTGGGCACATGTATCCAGTCCACAGGAGGGGAATGGCGCAGCAAGCCGACACTAAGAGCCGGGCTAACAGTGAAGCTGGCTTCATGTGAAGGGAGCCCACGGAGAGCAACCGGCTCGACACATGGGCTATTGTTCTAGCGAATGTGCTGGTGTCGCCCAGCCCGCAGCTCTAAAAGATTTCTCTGAAATTAAAAATCTTTTGGAACTTTTGGGATATTGTAAGTACACAACTGCAGGAAATATAAGTAGCTATATGAAGTAGATTATGTCAAAAATGATTTATGACCCTTGGTTTATGGTTTTATGACGGGATGTCCTTATATGGGTGTTTTATGATGCCATGTGACCTTTGACCCTGTGTGGTTCCGGTGTGCTTATGGATATGTGTGTGTTTATGGATGTGTGTGTTTATGACTGTTAGCTGCTCGGTGTGACAAGGAAGTGAATGTTTTTTCAGGGGTGTTTTTATTATTGGTGGATAATGTCCACTGATGGTGAAATTATGAACATGAAGAAATCTGTCATGGATTTGTTTTTCAGATTTCATGACAGCGTCCATAATGTTTGTGGGAGAGAATACAAGCAGGGTAAATTAAATTAAGAAATAGCATTGCTGATAATTAATACATATAAAATATATGAAATAAGATGACATTTATTTAAGTATATGCATTTAAAAGTAAGTTTTAAACATGAGTGCAAGTGTGCTTAGCTGAGATGAAATGAGACTCTTTGTTGTCTCTAACTGCGGACGTCCACAGCTCTTTGAATCTTTCAGAGCTGATGAAATGTTACAAATTAGGTTTTAAAAATAAAAGCATTGCAGATAAATAAACCATATAAAATATATGAAATAAGATGAACTTTATTTAAGTATAACTATTTTTAAAGTTAGTTTTAATCTTTTAAAAACCATATTGAAATAAGACTCTGTTTGATGATGTCCTTTTCCTCGATGAGTTTAAGAAATAAATCCATTAGGCTATTGTTAAAAAAAATAAAAACATTTAAAAAATATATATGAGATAAGAGATAAGAATACAATTATCAACTATAAGTGTTTTAATCCAATACATCAGTGATATAGAGTCATTATGCGGACACCACAATACAGGGCCGTAGCTAGAGGATTCGGGGCCCCCGTTAAATAATAATAAAACCAATTTTTAAAAAGTAACAGCAAAATAATGGGTTTCACTTTATTTTGATGGTCCCTTTAACACGTTCTGTTGACTATAAGTAACGCTGCACCTACATGTCTACTAACTCTCATTAGAGTGTTAGTAGAGTATTAGTAGACTGGTAGGGTTAGGGTTAGAATAAGTTGACATGTAGTTGCAAAATTACTTATAGTCAGTAGAGTGTCTGTTGGAGGACCATCACAATAAAGTGTTTGCAGATATTAAGCAGACAGTACACTAGTACTCCAATGAAAGTTAGTTGACATATAGTTGCAAAGTTACTTATAGTCAACAGAATGTTCAAAAGGGACCATCAAAATAAAGTGTTACCAAATACTGTTTTTTTCCCCATCAGTCAGTTATAATTCATAAATCAAAAAGTAAACATTTATAAATTGACAAGAATGCAATCAAATTTAAAAAAATAAAGTCATTTATTGTCTTATATTTTAATAAAGATAATATTATTAAATAAAGCTAAAATGTATTCATTCAGGTGCAGTGTGTGTTCATGTTTTATTGATGTAGGCCTAATACTTCATCAGCCGGCAGGTCCGGTGCATAATGCAATGCGTCGTGACTCGTGTCAATTTTTTTAACTCTACTTACAATAGTGTAAAAAGACAGGAATTTTGACCACGTCATTCGGTCGATTGTGGCGCGCACCGATAATGAAGAGTGACAGTAGCCTACCCGGCAGGCTGTAGACCAGGGGTGTCAAACTCATTTTCACTTAGGGCCACTTCAGCATTATGGCATTATGGCTGCCCTCAAAGGGCCGGTTGTAACTGTAAGACTTTTAAAATGTTAATATATTGTCTCTTTATTTGATTATTACATTGTATATGCATTTGCAGGGGTGTTTCTAGGTTTTAAAAACATCAGGCGATGAGCCCGAAACATCAGGGGCTGGGAAATAATGATTTGATACAGAGAATAATGTATTATTGAATATATGCAGGGGCAAACTGGCTCAAAAATTCAGCCCTGCACTTAGCCACTCCAGCACACATTACCGCACAGTCATGCGTATTCATGCGTATTCAAATGTGAGGTAGTTAGGGGGTTGGGGACATGCTCCCCCGATAAAATTTGGATTTCTCTGACCTACATGTGCATTTTAAGGTGTTTAAAGGCCAAAAATTACAGTGTAGACGGTAGTTTCTTATTCCCAGCTAAATAACAATACAACCTGTCTTTCAGAACGTCTTGATTGACTGGGATACAGCAACTCCCCCGGCCTCCCTCTCATTCTTTTCATAGCGTTTCTGGTACCCTGATTTATGTTTTCTTTTCCCCGACATTTCGTCAGTCAATCTCCTGCTCTTCCACCAAGTTCATCGTTAACTTCAGGCACTGCCGCCTCAACTCTGATTGGTTCTGTTCACGAGCTGGGGTGGGACTTACAATTGTATTGGCTCCATCTGATGTTTGTCACTGACTGAATAATTAATAAATACTTTAGATCGGACTAAACCATTTATAGGGAGGTAAGAGAATATTTGGAAAAAAAATATTTAACCAAATTGCATGCTTTTGTGGTATTCATTCAAATTTCAGGCATACAACTAATATAAATATTAGAATTATTTATACAACAGGGGCCTATATAGTATAACTGCTGGATTTTGTGGGACCCCCTGGGCAGCGGGGGCCCCTATAATTGTCACCACCTTTCACCCCACTAGCGACGGCCCTGCCACAATATACTGACTTACGCAGATACATAAAACATAAAAAAGTGAATAATAGTTCAAATTATTTGAAATAAGACGTTAAATTATCAAGTATTTTAAGGTTTAAACGTGTTGAAGTGAATTTACCATCGGTGAAATTAGGAGGTCTTTTTGTCTCTGGTTAAAGTCATAGATCCTTGAATTTCTGAGCAGAGGAGAGGTTTGCTCTCCGTTTGCTAAATTTAAAAATGAAGATTGTTTTCATCATGGCAGGGGCTCAGGCCCTCCCCTTCCTCTCTGTGTATTAGCATATGCAGTTTGTTTCAGAAAACATCAAGCAATTAAAAGATAGGCCGGACCCCTGGTGTTTTACAATAAAAAAATCTCCTGTCTGAAGCATTCCTGTCTGGCAGGGAGACCCAACATGTGCCCATTCTGACACCAGAATTGACTTGCTAGTTTACTGAGATCTCTTATCCAGTGTGAATTGGCCAATAATATTACAGACATCCTGTGGTAAAGTACATTACTCACATTACTCCATCTACCCTTGTAAAAAAAAAAAAAAAGTATTTTAAACAATGTTTAAAATAGTCCAAGTGATTACAGCGGCTCAACCTTAAGTTTATCACGCGACGAGAATACTTTTTGTGCGCAAATATATAATTTTCTTGTGTGTGTTTCTCTGAGTGAGTTCACAGTGTAACAGCTTCTGGGGTCCCGCATCACACATGACCAGCGGTGGCCAATAGTGAGACTACATTGGTGATGAAGATGATGATGATGATGATGTTCAGGTCTTCAGCTGCTGATGGATGTCAGTGATGATGATGATGATGATGATGATGAAGATGTGCAGGTCTTCAGCTGCTGATGGATGTCAGTGATGATGATGATGGTGATGATGATGGTGATGATGATGATGATGATGAAGATGATGATGATGTTGTGTGATCTTGAGAACATGATGAAGGGTTTGATGAGAATCTCTCCTCAGTTTTGACATCAGAATCAAACTTTACAGGCTCGTCTGGATCACAGGACACTAGAAATCACAAATATATTGAGTTTATGGGATATTGTTCTCCATCACAACAATCACAAGCTTCAATAGTCTATAGCTTTAATAGTGCAGAAAGTCTGAAGAATCAGTTTGAATAGTAAATCTACTCTCTTAATAATTTGGGGTTAAAATAGTAAATGGACTGCATTTATACAGCGCTTTCAACAGACCCACGGCCACCAAAGCGCTTTACATATCGCCTCACATTCACCCATTCATACACCCATTCATACACTCATTGATACACCGACTATTATATTTCACGAGTTCACATCTACATATAATTAGTACAATAAGTTTATGCGTATTTGGCGTGCTGTCCGGGGGGAGGGCTCCGAGCTCGGAGTTAGGCCCGAACCCAGAGTACTCCCCCCAGTTGGTAAGTGTAGATGGAACTGGAAGTGAGGAGATGGGGTGGAGGAGGGATGCTGACAAACTTTCAATGAACAGAGATAGATCTGCTGTGAATTTATACTCTGTCATTGAGTTGATTACTGATTAATCTCCAGCTGTGCATAATTTGGTTAATTATTTGAACCTGCTCCTCCCGAACTTTGTTAATAAAACATCATTAAAAATAACCCCAACAAGTAACCCAACTATGGGTTGGTGCAGCACTTTCCCAACTGTGGGTTATTTGTAAATCTAACAATAAGAATAAAATGTGATGAAGAATTAAAGTTCAATAATGATCAAACACTCACACATTGGCTTTAGTCTCTCCATACTCTCACATCTATCACGTGTCTCTCCTCTTTCCTCTGGTGATTCACTGGTTTGTGTCTCATTTCTGTCCTCCATTTTTCTCTCAGTCTTCTTGTTTTCTGCTGATCTGTGATTTCTGCTGATTTTCTTTCTCCTCTTCATTTGAATCTGTTCAATCACACAGACAGAGTTTCATTAAAGCGATATAACATCATATCACGAGACATCAGATCAACTCCTGATCAACATCTGCATGAGCTCAGTGTTATTACAGCATCTCAGATTAACTCAATGATGATGACAAATGACAAATATAGAAATGTGAGTTTATGTGTGCGTCTGCGTCAGGAATCTGCGTATTATCATCATAATGGGGAAACCGGTCTTGGGCTCCATGATATGAGTTTTCCACTATTAATGCTGTTGTGTCTGACTAGACTCGGCGTCTTTTCCTGTTTTGGTTCATTAGACTGAATCTTTTTGTTCCCTTTTTAAGCTCTCTCTCGTCACATGTGTATTTATCCTGTAGTTTGTGAAGCTCAACACATGTTCTCCATGCTGTAATGTCTCATATATTCTGACTTTGGTAATATCTGTCCAAGAGAATACAGTAGTTCAGTTCAGAGTGAAGTTTGACATCAGTTAATGATTGTTGAGCAATACAGGTTTACATTTCAGTTTTACTAAATAGAGAGTATAGTTAGAGAGTATAGAGTATAGTTTTACTATAATAGAGACATTAATGTCTGGATTGAAATAATTAATAGAAATCTCTTTAGAGAACAATTAAAGATAAAGTGTTTTAATTACCTTGTGATGAGCAGAAGAGAGGAGACATCCAGCGCAGCGCTGTGAGATCAGACCGCTCAGCCTTTTATACAGTGAAGGATAAACTCCTCCTCTGGCTCCTCCTCTGGCTCCTCCTCTGGCTCCTCCTCTGATGTGGTTTGTATTGTGTTTATACACAGCCACAGGCAATCAAGCCACACTTACAACTTCACTTTTTTCTTCTGCTGCAGTTTCATCAGGATCTGTATTAACTACTGAGGATCACTCTACTAAGGATCTTCCATTTCCTGTTTCACTTCCTGTTAGAATCTCATATTGTAAGGAGCTTCTACCCGTTTGTACTTTCTTCAGTTGTTTCACGATCTGTATCCGGTCTCTTCCTCTTCTGACTCATCTTCTAATGCTCCTTCACTGCATCTCCTCCTCGTCACTAGTGTCTGGATCAATGATCTGATGAAGAACATCGTGCACAGAGAGCTTCTTCTCCATTGAGCTGCTACAGAATAAACACTGAAGCATTTATATGTGTCTGTGCTATAACATCTATATTTGCACATTTTCATCTTTTTCTGTGTGAGAACATCAAAGTCCCAAAACACAATGTCACAATATTTTGTCTGAAAACTGTGACGAAACAAAGAACATGAAAGAAAGATTCTTCTGAAACAGGGTCACACACAGACACACACATACACACACACACACACACACACGCACACACACACACACACACACGCACGCACGCACGCACACACACACACACACACACACATTATCCAATTTTTGGATTATTGATTTCCATTTGATTCTGATTACTGTAATATAGTTTTTAATTGGAAATACAATGGTTTT
The DNA here is from genome assembly GCF_963993115.1 of Abramis brama. Classification (NCBI taxonomy): domain Eukaryota; kingdom Metazoa; phylum Chordata; class Actinopteri; order Cypriniformes; family Leuciscidae; genus Abramis; species Abramis brama. The sequence continues at coordinate 35,110,400 of NC_139977.1, read as the reverse complement.
TAAAACTAAAATCAGTGTAAATGAAAAGGAAAGTGTAATAAGACTGAGTAATATGAATCAGTTTTATCAGTTAATTAATGTAAAATCAGCAGGTTTTTGTCATCTTTGTGTCACGGTGCACAACACGTTTAATGGAAACCTCAATATCTCGACTCAGGATGATTTCAGCTCCTGGAATAAAAACTGATCTCGAGTTTCAAGGTACAGAAACATTCATGTCCCGTCGGCTTAGAGTTTAAGACCAAATGATCAAGATCTCTTAAAGCTGCACTTTAGGGTCAGTTTACACTGAGAGGGTTACAGTGAGTCTAACTCTTTAAAGGGTCCTGGTTAACTTTTGCCTCTTGTGTTTACTGTTTTACAGCACTAGTGCAAATGCGGTTTTAGTGAGTGAGGATGTGTGTAGAGTTTCACAGAAAGAGTGCATTAGACTGAGCGACAATATATATGGAAACCAGATATGACATTTAACCCCTTAACGCCCACTGTCGGGAATTTGCAACAAACCCCTTCCATTCAGACTGCAGGCGAGATAGCGTGTGTTTTCCCCCAATGCCTGTTTGTGCACATTCGATACATACCTAGGAACATTTTGCACGCACTGGTTTCTCGTAGGAGCGGTCGGAGTGGGAACTACATCCGGGTCACCGAAGCTAATATTTTGTTTTGCAAAATCCGCATATCAAGTGCGCAAATGTGGAGAAATTTCCCAAAATGAGTTAAGTTGTGCTAAGATAAAAATATGTACCAGCTTATTGATTGCTTCTATAGCTATGTTATTCATATAGACTTCATGTGACAAATTTTTTTTACGTACTTTGTAGATTTCTGTTTGTAGCAAATTTGCGACATTGGTCCATAACGGCTGGATTGGGCTAATGGCTACATATTATAATAATGCTGTATTTAGATGGTTTCAGCCAAAAAAATTTTTTTTTTTTTTTCTACAAAAAATAGCATGTTAGGATATAACACTATAAGAATATATAATGTATGCACTGGAGAAACAAGGAAAGAGTTAAACAGAGTGTAACATGGAATGTATAAAAACTACTGTCATACTGTCAATGTTAGGGAGTAGGAGAGTGTTTTGTTTCTTGCTGTTGTCAAGATTCATTAATTTGTCAAAGTTTATAAGTATAAAGTTTATAAGTTCTAACAACTTTGTGCCATGAATAAAATCTACATTCCTGAGATGGGAAAATGTGTTTTATTAATTTTTCCATTTTGTAAAAAATTACCCTAAATGCCCACTGTCGCAAATTTGCAACATACCAAAATTACCCTAAATGCCTGTTGTCGCAAATTTGCAACATACCAAAATTTCTATTTATTTGTTGTGCAAAAGTGAAATTGATAATCTCAACATTATTTACCATCTACTTAAAGTCAAAAACACACAGAATTTTTTTTTTTATATACAGCTTTATAAATTCAGGCGTTAAGGGGTTAAGCTGAAGTTTAACCACATTTAATTTCTACTTGTGGTCGAGTGGAGGTCTTGTGCAGTTTAGGGAAATTCCCAGAGAGGTTTTGTTGCTCAACACTGAAAATGAGCCGTTAATGCTATATTTAACTCTAGTTTTTTTGTACTTTTGATGCTTGAGATTCTTATTTTGAGGAATATGTTTTATCCTCAGTGAATTTCGTAAAGCATCTGAGAGTTGTGATTGAGAGCAGTTCATGTGTAAATGGAGAGTTTTTCGAGGGATATTTTTAATTCAGTAGTGAGGTCACCCTGTGGATTAAACACTTCAGTGCATTAGATGTTTGCCCGGTTTCACAGACTAAAATGCAAATTATGGGTGTAAATCCATTAAACCGCAAAAAAAGTCAGTGAAATTTTCACCCTGAATGCAACAATATGCTTTAAAAAAGAAAGGGTCATAATGAGATGATATTATTCTACTGCCAGTTCAACCATCAAGCGTCCCTCAGAGGTGAGTGTAGTGAGAGAGAGAACACAAGTGTAGTTTATCTGAACCCTGAACCACACACACTCACCAACAGCGGTTACAGTCAATACTAGAGACAATGACACATGAGGGCTCTTTACACACACTGAACAACTCCTGGGACACAGCTAGCAACAGTTTGTTAATGTGAAAATACATTGTGTTACATTGTGTTAGTTTCATTTTCACAAATAACCAGTGGAGTAACGACACACATTTACTCGATTAAAGTATAAATTTGAAGTACTTTAGATTGTTATTCGACTCCACTTCATCTCAGAGGCAAATATTGTATGAAAAACTGACTTTTTACACATGGATATTAGATTTTTGATATTATAAAATATGAACAGTATATAATAGAAACACAAAATATAAAAAAAATATGAAATATAAAATTGAAAAAAATATAATTTGACTGGCAGCCGTCGCCTGAGTCCGCCCTGCAAACCTGTTGGTGGACAGTGGAAACATGCACTGATCCCAGATGATGTCCCGCCGGCAGAGGCTTTACCAGCGTCTCTGGTATCCTATGTACTCTCTCAGTCTGTACAGGACACACTGGATCCGTTCCAGTTCACATACAGGCAACAGCGCAGCACGGAGGATGCTGGCACTCTCATGCATCTGGTCTCAAAACACTGCAAGCTCATCTGGACGCTCCGAAAATAAAGCCATATGCCAGGGTACTGTTCATTGACTTCTCCTCTGCATTCAATACAATAAAACTGGACATATTGTTATCCAAAATGGCTCAAATGGGTAGGAACCCATCTCTCATTCACTGGTACTGTTCCTCACTAACGGGCAACAGCTGGTCAGGGTCAATAACACCTATTCCCCCATGGTCACATCCAGCTGTAAGGATGTGTTCGCTCTCCTTTGCTCTTCACGCTCTATACCAGCGGCTGTGTTTCCTCTGCACCCAGACACCAGATCATCAGATTCTCCGATGAGACTGCACTGGTAGCTCTGATGAAGGAGAGGGGCCGATCTCTATGTGGAAACAGTGAAGAATCTGGTAAAGTGGTGTGATCTAAATGCCCTCATCCTCAACACACAGAAAACTGAGGAGATTATCTTCGGCACCTCTCATGAGTGCCACATTACACCAATAATCATTCACAATCCAACCATAAAACAAAAATCATCGTTCAAATATCTCGAAGTGTACGTGGACAGTGACCTTTCCTGGACCTCTCATGTAGATTATATCTGCAGCAAAGTACAGCAGAGGATCTACTTTTTAAGGAGATTTAGGTCATCCGGAGCGATCAGTGAAATCCTGTCTCTTTTCTTTGTGTCAACCGTTCAAAGCATTCTCAGTATGGAGGCGCAGTGGTTTGAGGGTCTCTCCGCTCATCTGAGGGCCAGGACTCTACGGCTCCTGGGAATCTGTTCCAGATCGGTGGGACACTCAGTGGAGAACGCGTTCACTGAAAGCCGTGTACTGCACACCGTCAGACTGGATGACCAAATCTCCCAGGACTCTTCCCATGTGTTTCAGTGGGAGTATCGTCTCCTGTCCTCCGGGAGGCGCTATAGGGTCCCAGAATGCAGAAAGAACAAATATAAACACTCATTTATTCCTCAATATCTCTGCTGGATCAACACGGGAGAGAAAAGAAGTGATAGTTCCCACCTACTTTAACTTTCATCTATATACTTATGGCTATTGAAGACCACTCTTGCAGGGCAGGGCCCCCATCATATTAATGATCTATTCATGTTTTTACTGATGCTTCTATGTTTTTAGCTTTTTAGGTTGTTGTGTTGTAATTGTTGGATCTTGTATTGCAAGACAAATTTCCGTGTACACGGACAATAAAGTGCTATCTATCTATCTATCTATCTATCTATCTATCTATCTATCTATCTATCTATCTATCAATTACCAATGTTGGAGTGACAGAGGAGACTGAAGTTGGAGACTGAAGTTGGAGGTTCAGCACTCAGCTCACTATTATTCATAATCATCATGGAAGATATCCGAGAGGAGACACCCTGGGCAATGCTGTCTGCGGATGACGGTGTTATAAGTGATGAGGATAGAGAGGAATCAGAGAGGAGATTGGAGATATGGAGGGAAAAACTAGAAGGAGCTGGACTGAAGCCAAACAGAAGCAAGACCGAACACCTGCCACCTGAAGAGAAGAGAGTATAAGATGGAGAGAGACAGCACAGAGAACACGAATCTCGTGTAGATTTACACAAACTGAGAAAGTCTAAAAGTGTTTGTTGTGCTCCGCTCTTTATTTTAACTTTATTTTTTAATATCCATTACGTCATTGAGCTATGTATGTTCAAAAAAATATGAGGAAAGTGAACTCGTATAAATAAATCGTTAATAAATTATATTTTCACATTTTTTGTTACACTGAACCTGTGTGTGATGCGCCATCGTGTGGTGAACATGGAAACTACAGGAAAGTTTATCAAGACATAATGGACATGTATTAATCTAAAAGGATTTTTAGAAACAGCCTACATATAATCTAATCTAAAATGTTCGAAATATATTAATTTACATAAAATTTCTTTGAAAGATCTGTTCAAAGAGAATCTGATCTTTAGGGATGTAGTGCCACTTTCAACCACGAGATGGCAGCAGCGCACCTTATTTTCACTTTATTTTCACATTATTTTCACTTTATTCCATTTAACTTAGTTAATGACAGCAACATTAATCACATTGGTTAAGCTTTTTATACTACAAACAGTATTTTAATTTGGAACCTGAAAACTAGTGTAGCTCATAATATTAAATCATGTGTGTGTTAATGAGTTTAATAACTAAATGTCTATTTAATATCTGGCAAGAAACTCTTCTATAAGAATTGCAGACTACTACGTCTAATAGACATGAAATAGGCATCTGAGTGATGTGTGCTATTATGTAGAACCAATCTATAAAGTAACTAAACATAAGTTATCTATTTTATTTGTCCATTAGTACTGTTGATAAATTAAGGAACATTTATGTAGGATAAAAAGTTAAAACAACCTCAACATGTAAATGTAGTGTTGAGCTCATAAATCACAGAGGTATGTGAGTCTGGTCTGGATGTTACAGGGACAGATGAACAGATGTGTGTTCATGAAGCTGAATGCTGCCATCAAAGGCTTTGTGACATTACAGAAATGAATAACAACAACTATTTAAATATTAAGTTGTAGTTTATTTAAATTATTGTAATTTCAAACTGAGCTACTACAGCACTTTTCTGATTCTTGATTTCTGTGCATTTGCTGCACAGCTGTTGTGGTGGAGCAGGACCTGCAAGGAAAGATGATGGCGGCATTTGTGGAAAAAAAGCATTTTTGTCTTCTAAAAATAATGACTGCTTTTGTGTTATGTTTGTGCATTTTTGCAGCATCTGAAATGTCAGCAGACTGGTGTGAGTACTGAGGATGAGGAGCCCAGAGCTGAATCCTGGAGATGGTGCCATGGATGAGACCCTCCATCACTCCACCTGCCCTTATGAGACCCTCCACCTGCCCTCATGAGACCCTCCATCACTCCACCTGCCCTTATTGCCTCAGATTGTGAAGCACAACACATCACGCAACAACCTCAGGCACGAAGGCACGGCTCACCTCTGGCGGTCAGCAGATTCATCAGAATAAAGCCGCAGAATAGGAACCGCTGTGTTGAGATGGCAGAAGGATGTGGGGTTCAGCGCCTGTAGCCTACATACATGATTGTAGTTTGAATAAAGCTTTGTTTCATGTGTTGACTTGTATATGCATTTGTTTATTGTGTGATGGTGACTTTGATTCATTCTTTAACTAATTTATTAATATTTCTCATTGTTGTCAGTAAATAAAATACAATTAATTCATGCTTTATTTATTGTTTGAATGAAAATGTAGGTATGTTCGCTATATACACATCTAGAGTGTATTCATGCATAGCTATTTCAAATGACATACATTACATTTTGTTTGTTTTATTGAATTATATCATTTTCAGTAAAAAGTAATATAATTAATTGGTCAGCATTTATCGTTGTTATTATTGTATGTTTTGGGGTGGGATAGCAATGCAATTCGTTCTGGGGTAATATTAATTTTTAATAATGATACTTAAATTTTTCGAGTATAAAATCAACAGTTTTCTCCAATCTTCGCACAGCAGCCCTTTGTGCAGACATTACAAACGCTGAGGAAAACCGTTCTAGGTAGGGCTGTCGAGTTACTGATGTTATGAGGTATATGTGTATATCAGTGATGCGCGGGTCAATGTATGAACAAACCGCACCCGACCGACGTTTTCAACTAACCCGCCCGCAACTCGGACCGCAAAAAACGAAAATATTGTACCCGACCCGCTTCCTGACCCGCATTTTTTTTTAAAGTAGCTATAATGCTCATCGTAGTGTCTTAATATAACTTAATATTCTAATTTTGTCAAGAATTATAAAAAATCGTCAATATAAGCTCATAATTTGTACTAAAATAGTCTAAATGTTTAGTTTTAAAAACAATTTAAAAAAGCTGGCTATGTCTATTTTGATGTTTCTGCGCAAGTTCAGCAGACAGTGAGGTTCGGGTTTGTTCCGATCAGGGGTGCGTTTCCCGAAAGCATCGTTGGCCAACTATGGTCGCAAGTTCATCGCAATGTCCATTGAACTCTATTGGTAACGAGGGAACTTGTGACCATAGTTGGCCAACGATGCTTTCGGGAAACGCACCCCAGAGCTCGTGAGCGGAGAGCGCATTTCTGAATATTCCGCTCCGCTCACGGTCGATGGCCTGCTGGTTCGAAAATATGTGGAATAAGGGCTGCCTCCGACTATTTTTTTTTTTCTAGTCGACTAGTTGTTCATTTAAGCCATTCGTGGACAAATCACCCCTTTATATTAAATTATTATGTAGCGCCCCCTTTGTAGTATAGGCAATGAATGGTACTTACCAGGTCACCCCCATACAGTCTGTATAGTTGGTATGATCCAGGAGTTTCCGGTAGAGAAGAAAAGCGAGCTAGACGTGATCTCCGTGTGTCTGTGTCATTATTATCTAATAGTCCAAAAGACGATTACAACATGGTGTCAGAAGACGAAATACCCTACTAAACAACACCGCGCACATCACGCAGTGACTGAAGATCACCGAGGCGCGAGTGAGCAGTGACGAACAGCAGCGCGGCCGGACATCCGAACGAGCCCCACGTGCTAAATCGACGGTCGAGATGGAAATGCTTCATCCGCCGCCACCTTTGTCTCTGACGGGGAACTTGGCTGAAAATTGGCGTAAGTGGGAACAAAGATTTAATCTGTATCTTACTGCCTCAGCTCTAGTGGATAAATCGGAGACGAGACAAATCGCGGTACTGTTGCATTGCTTAGGAGAAGAGGCGCTAGACATTTATAACTCGCTGGACATCGAATATGCAGACGCACGTGATAAAAAATTATCAGAGGTCCTCGCAGCACTGCGAAAATACTGTGCTCCGCGAAAGAATACAGTCTTTGAACGACATCAGTTCTGGGCCCACACATTCTCCGAGCAAGCAGGCATAGATAAATTCCTCACGGAGTTAAGAAACAAAGCACGCACATGTGAATTCGGAGAAACCGAAGATCTCATGATACGAGACAAAATAGTGTTCAGTATAACAGACTTTGGCCTCCGTGAACGATTGCTGTCTGTATCTGATTTGACACTTTCAAAAGCCATCGACATGTGTAGAGCTAAAGAAGTCACGAGGGCACAAGTTACAGCAATGGCAGCATCGTCAGACACACAATTTGTGCACGCCGTCACTAAAAAAGGCCAGCAGTCTAAATGGCGATCAAACAAACCAGCAGTGCACAAACAAATGACACCGCCAACGAGAGAACACTCAAAAAATTGTGGTAAATGCGGACGCATTCACATGCCCAGGCAATGTCCCGCCTACAATGAAGTGTGTAAAAAATGTGGCAAAAAGAACCATTTTGCACTCGTTTGCAGATCAAGAGCCAAGATGGATGCGCTCGACACAGATACTGAGATATCGGGGATAGACACACTGTTTGTTGGTACTGTAGTTCACTCAAACACGTCAGAAACAGGCTGGCACGCAAATCTGAATATGGCTGAATATCAAGCTTGACACGGGGGCTGAAGCAAACGTCATTCCAATGAAAATCATTGGACAGCTTCAGGTTCCTGTGAACATCAAAAAGACAAACACAGTGCTAGTGTCATATGGAGGCACCCGCATCAAACCAGATGGTGTTGTTAAACTCCAAGTGCAGTCTAAAAATAAAACAACTGACATGATGTTCTTTGTGACTACAGCATCAAATACAGCCCTACTGGGGAGACAAGCGTGTGTGCAATTAGACCTCATAAGAAGAGTTGATGCTCTAACACCAACAGCACCTGCCACAAAAGCTGAGCTTCTTAACCGCTATGCATCAGTGTTTCAAGGTTTGGGCCAGTTTCCAGGATTGCATCACATTCACACTGATCCTTCTGTTCCACCGGTAATACACGGCTGCAGGAAGATACCGTATGCAGTTTATGACCGACTCAGAGAGACACTGGATGAGCTGGAAAAAAGAGGCGTCATAAGCAAAGTATCTAAGCCGACAGCATGGGTCAGCAGTCTATGCATTACGGAAAAGAAAAACGGCACACTGAGAGTCTGTTTGGACCCCAGAGACTTAAACAGAGCCATACTCCGCCAGCACTACAACATTCCAACCCTGGAGGACATACGGAGTAAGTTAGCCGGCAAAAAGTTGTTCACCATCCTTGATGAGAAAGACGGCTACTGGCAGGTTCAATTAGATGAGGAGTCAGCAGATCTATGTGCTTTCAACACACCATGGGGCAGGTACCGTTTTCATCGCATGCCTTTTGGCATAAAATCAGCGAGTGAGGTGTTTCAACGTCTGAACACAGAAAGCTTTGGGGATATTGAAGGTGTTTTCATGGTAGCAGATGACATGATCATAGCAGCATCCACCAAAACAGAGCATGACGTCATCCTGGAGAAAGTGATGAACAGAGCGGTGAGTCTGAATGTGAAATTCAACATAGACAAATTGCAGTATATGGTCAATGAAGTCACTTACCTAGGCCATGTTATCACTGCTGAGGGAGTGAAGCCTGATGAGTCCAAGGTTGCAGCGATATTGCAATTTCCGCCTCCCTCTGACAGAAAAGCTCTTCAACGTTTGCTGGGAATGACACGCTATCTGTCACAATACATACCCAACGAAGCTACACTCACTGCACCACTCAGACTCTTGCTAAGGAAAGACACAGACTGGCAATGGCATCCTGAACAGCAGTTAGCACTCGAAAAACTCAGAACAGCCATAGCAACTGCACCAGTTCTTGGACATTTTGACCCAAAGGAGCCTATAGAAGTGCAGGCTGATGCCTCAAAAGATGGCTTGGGCGCAGTTCTAATGCAGAAACAGCAACCAATTGCATATGCTTCAAGAGCACTATCTGAGGCTGAAAAGAACTATGCCCAGATAGAAAAGGAGTTACTAGCCATAGTGTTCGCTCTGAGAAAATTCCACCAGCATGTTTATGGTGTGCCTGTTAGAGTTCAATCTGATCACAAACCACTTGAGGCGATATTCTCCAAACCCATAGGCGCAGCACCAGCACGTCTTCAAAGAATGCTGCTCCAGCTTCAAAGGTATGACATTCACATTGTTTACACTCCAGGCAACCAGATGCACATCGCAGACACGCTGTCCAGAGCATACATTCAGTCTGATTCAAAAGAGAGTTTTGACCTGAGTGAAGAGAAAGTTATCTACGCAATGGAGGAAGAATCACTTTGTGGTAACATCATGCACAAAATCCAACAAGCCACACAGTCAGATCCTGAACTTAACCTGATACGGCAGCTACATGAGCATGGATGGCCGGACAGAAAGAAAAATGTTCCACTGGCAGCTCAAGCTTACTGGTCAGTCAGACATACTATTAGCATAGATGCTGAGCTAATCATGAAAGATGATCGCATAATCATTCCTCGTGCATTGCGACCAGAAGTGCTGAAACGACTTCATGCGGCACATCAGGGTATACAGCGGTCTCTAGCACATGCCAGATCATGCTTTTACTGGCCAGGACTCACTGAAGCCGTACGTCAAATGGTAGAAACCTGTGCTCACTGTCAAGAGAGTCGACCTGAAAATCAAAAGGAACCACTCATGTCACATCCAGTTCCAAATGCACCGTGGCAGAAAATCGCCGCTGACATTTTTGACTTTCAAGGACGTTCATTTCTTCTGATTGTGGACTACTTTTCCAAATTTCCAGAGGTCCTAAAGTTGTCGGACAAAACGTCAGGTACACTGATAGCACAATTCAAAGCCGTGTTTGCAAGACATGGAGTGCCTGAACTCTTGATTGCAGATCATGTACCCTTTGCCAGTGCTGAAATGGCTAGATTTGCCAATGACTGGGGTTTCAACATCATACACTCCAGCCCAAATTTCCCTCAATCCAATGGCATGGCAGAGCGAGCTGTAAAGACTGTCAAAGCTATGCTGAAAGCAGCTGCTCAGTCTGGCACTGATCCACACCTGGCTTTATTAACACTCCGCAACACTCCTATCACTGGTCTCAAATACTCGCCAGCCCAGATTCTCATGGGTAGAGTCTTACGATCAACCTTACCTACCAGTCAAACTGTTCTTCAACCGTCTACACCCAAAAACATCCGAGAAACACTGCAGTATCTCCAATCACGACAAAAGAAATGGTATGACAAAACAGCATCACCATTGTCACCTTTGAAAGGAGGAGATAGAGTACATATGAGAATCAAAAACAAATGGAAACCTGCTAAAGTTGTCAGCATCCGTGATGAACCACGTTCATATGATGTAGTCACAGCATCAGGTACAGTCTACCGCAGAAACAGACGTCACCTCAGGCCTGACAGGTCAATCAAACAAGACTCACAACCTGATTGTTCTGTGTACACCGACAATGACTTGTGCAATAACACTGTTCCAAAGCCTGGTCCAGTTGAGTCTTCTCAAGAAGAGAAAAGGAGCGAGAGACGTCCAGAATGCACAAGAGTTGGACGCATCATTAAACAACCAGCATGGTTTAAAGATTATGTGCTTACTTAAGTATGCTAGATTTAGTGTTATTATTGCTTGTTCATAGCAAATGTTTATTTGATACACTGGTTATATTTACAGCATACTGTTTTGCTTTATATCAAAGTTGTTAAAAGCTTAAGAAGGGGGATGTAGTATAGGCAATGAATGGTACTTACCAGGTCACCCCCATACAGTCTGTATAGTTGGTATGATCCAGGAGTTTCCGGTAGAGAAGAAAAGCGAGCTAGACGTGATCTCCGTGTGTCTGTCATTATTATCTAATAGTCCAAAAGACGATTACAACACCTTAGCATGTCTTAGCTGTTTTATTGAAGTGCGCTCCCCGAATTCCTACTTTGCGAAAGATCTCTCTTTCTGTTATTAATTCACCAATGTAAATTACTAACTTCTCACTATATATTCACTTTTATTCTTAATAGTCACTTTACTTAATTTATAATAACCACACAATAGCTGTATAGCTAAAATAAAGTAAAATATTAACTATATGGCTCTATCTCACATGCTAATTAAATTAAACACTCACTTTAATATCCGTTTTTGTATTACACCTACTTAAATTACTATACTCTCCAAAGTCTACTATTACTTTGACCGGAAAGGAAATATTATGTTACTTTAACACAAATAACTACATCCACTCTAAACCAACTTATTATACCCTAAATGATAATATTTATGTTATATATCACTCGTATAAATATATAAAACCCAAAATATAAAGACAATCTTCACAGGAAATAGTTATTAAATATTTACTTAAAGAAAATATAAAATATTGACAAATGTAAGTAGATTCAAATAAACAAATTCAAATAATCAGTTTTCAATCACATTAAATTCCCCAAATTAAACCAATTGCAATTCTAAATCTAATGCCGGCAAATGACTAAATGGCCATCAAAATGAATAAACAAAATGAATACCCTGAAAGTCAAATGAATACACGTGGCAGGCCTGTTGCGTAGCTTGAGATCGTTGAGACCTAAAACACAATGGTCACTTCACGCCTCGGCGCAACAAACAAAATAAAACTCACGCAACAGAACTGATGAGTCGATGAGTCGTCCTTCCACGCTCCCGAACACGATGCTTCCAATGCTCAACAGCCGGGAAGAATCCTTCCGAACATTAACAGTCTCTTCCTTGAAGATTAGGCTTTTCAGGCGATGCACTCAACCCAGCAACCGAGCAGGCTACTCACTGGCAAAGTCCTTTTAGCTCGCGCGTGTTAACTAGCCGTCCACACTTTCTCCTCGTGGTGCTAAATATAACCGCAAAGTCCACGACATAAACTATCACACTGTAACTTATTTTAGTGTCCGTAACTCACTCTTCGCGCAGTACACAATATCACTTCTCATAAAAAAACATTAAACTTGGTGTTTTACCAACTTTTTACTCATTTCTGTCACAGCACAATCTTCACGTGTGTCTCCATCTCATTTCAGTTCATTCTCTCTCGTCTTCACCTCTCACCCCGCGCCTGATTGGACACTCTCACGGGTAAGTGCATTTTCACACAACTTAATATATTAACACATATGAACATTGTATAAACAGTTTTATCAAAATGAAATATATATTACAATGAAAATAACCAAAATAAAATATTGGCTTATGGAAATACTATTTTTTTCCATAGGGCTACAATTACTTAAATAGGCTAGCCTACAGGAATAAGCGTAATGACCGCACGCATAAAGCTTGCCACAAAGAACCGGTTAAAGTAATGAAATATGAATGTGTCTAAATTAGCAAGGAGACATTTAATTGTTTAGTAATAAACTGGTGTTTTCTGTGTCGCTGCAAAGATGAAGTTGACAATGCGAAGATTGCGGACTCGCCATGAACGCCAGAGAGAAATGCACATTTCATATGGATTAGCCTACATAATCAGAGAGTATAGCCTATTTATTTTGGTTTGAATATTTCCGTTTAAAATTAGACATTTCAAGCTTTCTGTAATATATAGCCTATATTTCTCAAATCTGTGAGGCACAAGCTGAGTTTCGGCGTTCACATGCAGTGATCGTACCGGCGCCTTATTTTGTCTGCTATATATTTGCTTCTTATTTAATAAATACGGGCAATTGATTGATAAAACATTGATCAAAATTAAGATACAATTTATACAAAACGAAAATCTTTTAAAAAGAGTTTTCTATAAAACAAAACTTAATGAAGTCGTCAAAATCATGTTTTACCAAAAACAGCGCCGTTGCTAGGAGGGCGCCAGCGCCTCTGCCTCTCAGCGCCTCTGCTTCGCGAGTGGATGATAGCCCTGAAGACGCCTAGCAATACCTTTAGTGGTAGTATACCTTTAGTTAAGTTATCACAGCGCGCTAAGAGACAATGTTATCGGAAAATGCAGCCCAGGTATATGCATAATGGAGATTCCAAAGCTCTTTTCTTTGGTCAGAACCATGGAGAGCGATCGCGGATTTCCTTTAACAATGCAACACAATATTTAAAGAGCATCAAGCTATTAAAATCTATATTATGTATACGCACAGATAATATAACAGTAGGCTATATTAGTCAATATTTTTTTATTAGGTTAAGCAGTGATTGGATAACGTTTTTTTTTATTTTTTATTTATTTAACGTATTTGTGTATTTGCGGAGCTTCCACTCCCCAGTCTTCACCTTTTCTCTTGCCGCCTCCATCTCTACCTGCAGACTGAGCTCGTGCGTCATCTTCGCGCCAGTTATTCAGCCAATAAAGTGTAGGCCTGCCTGTATTCATAGAAAATTGTGTCTAGAACTATATAAATTACAATGGTTTAATTGGCATCTTTATTTCAAACGACCCGACCGACCGCGACCCGAATATCATTAAAAATATTTTTGGATGACTCGTAACCGCGGGTGACCGCGGGTGACCGCAGGCACCCGCTCATTTCGGATCAACCCGCGCATCACTGATATATATATATATATATATATATATATATATATATATATATATATATATATATATATATATATATATACAGTACCAGTCAAAAGTTTGGAAACATTACTATTTTTAATGTTTTTGAAAGAAGTCTCTTATGCTCATCAAGAAAAAAAAACAGTAATATTATGAACTATTATTACAATTTAAAATAATGGTTCTCTTTTTAATATATTTTAAAATGTAATTTATTTTTGTGATGCAAAGCTGAATTTTCATCAGCAAGTACTCCAGTCTTTGGTGTCTTATGATCCTTCAGAAATCATTCTAATATGATAATTTGATACTCAGTTATTATCAATGATGGAAACAGTTGTGCTGTTTAATATATTTTTTTGGAATACTTTTTTCAGGATTCATTGATGAGTAAAAAGTTAACAGCATTTATTCATAAAAACAGCATTTATTCAAAATAAAAACATTTCTAACAATATAAATCGTTACCATCACCTTTTATCAATTTAACGCATCCTTGTTGAATTAAAGTACTAATTTCTTTAAAAAAAAATAGTTATTGTTCCCAAACTTTTGAACGGTAGTGTATATTGTTACAAAAGATTTATATTCTAAATAAATACAGTTCTTTTTAACTTTTTATTCATCAAATAATCCTGAAAAAAGTATCTCAGGTTATAAAAAAAATATTAAGCAGCACAACTGTTTCCAACATTGATCATAAATCATCATATTAGAATGATTTCTGAAGGATCATAAGACACCAAAGACTGGAGTACTTGCTGATGAAAATTCAGCTTTGCATCACAAAAATAAATTGCATTTTAAAGTATATTAAAAAAGAGAACCATTATTTTAAATTGTAATAATATTTCATAATATTACTGTTTTTTTGTTTTTGTTTTTTTTTTAACTGCAGGCTTGATGAGCATAAGAGACTTCTTCTTTCATTTTTTTTTGTTTTTTGTTTTTTTTGTGCAAATTATGAGTAGATAATGAGATTGTTTTATTTCCCACAAATATAATCTCATAAGAATATGTGTAAAATCATGGATCAGTCATGATACATTAAATAGGGGTCTCACTATTATGAAGCTATTGGAATATGGAATATGTTTTCTCTTTCGTAGTTCATGAATTTTGTCCTGCAAAAACCCTGTGCAAACTGTATAAGAACTGAGTGCATTAACAAAATGAATGGTGTTTAAGAGCTGCACGATTCTTTTAGAAATGTTAAAAAGGCTCACATATACACAATACAAATAACACACATCAAACAAAATACAAAATTCTAAGAAAACACGTTACAGATACTTAAATAAATAAACAAAAACTAAAATACAATATACTAATATACTAACTGTTTGTCCTCATTTAAAATAGAAATTGCAGAAGGAATAAAATAGTTCCTGTAAGCTTTGTTTTTGACCAAAGGAAAACTAAATAAATATATTCCTAAAAATCTACTGACAGTGTCAATATTCATGTCTGTTTATCAATGAATAATGAACATGTTCTGATCTCAAATTCAAGCTTTTAGTAAATTGAGTGAATATTTTGAAAGAAAAAATAGTGTTGATTTTATTTCAGTAATAATCATATACCATTATTGTACTAGCCATGAAGCGCTGGCTCTCTCAGTATCAGCTTGTGTACTTATGAGATATATGATAAAACTATCTGTCATTCTTACAGACTGCTCCTTACAGTACTTTTAAAAACGAGTATTTCTATACTTTTATTACAGTAAAAATTGGTCTTTACAACTTTCACTTGTAACAAGTAAGTAAGGAAGTGTGTACTTTGTCCACCTCTGATCCCAAATGATCAAACCAGTGTGTGCACGCCCAGATCAACAGGTGTGTGTGTTACAGGTGTGTGTTACAGGTGTGTGTTACAGGAACTGCGGATCTAAAGCTGAAACACACTCCAGCTCAGACTAAACATCAGAGATCTCAGATCTACAGTGGATATCCACTCTTTCATCAGTGGTGATTACAACACTATTATCTTTAATTGAGTACATTTTACTCTGCATTGATGTTTGCATTTGTGAAAATGTAAATCTGTCTTGCACTAGAATCATGAACTGTGCTGGAACTGCGAGCAGCATCTTGAACTTTGCTGCTGGGGTCAGCATTATGAACTGTTCTGCTGAGGTCAGCAGTGGTGCGGACAGACCAAACTGTGAGTATTTATGATCTTTATGATAAAACACTCTTACATGTATTTCAACCTGAACTCGGCTTCATCTTCTTCATTATATGAATGTGTAGATTTAGCATCAGCCGTTCTCCTGCAGTCGTGCTTAAATCCAGATTAACATTCAGAAACAGAGCAACTCTATTATAATGACAGATGAAGGTATAAGTGTGTATAAGTGTGTGTGATTGTAAGATATAGGCCTACTGCATATGAACATAAATACGTGAGGATCTCGCTGCTCTTCTGCTAGTGGCCATAAAGGATATTTTGATGCACATGCTGTATTTACAGTCTGATCTAACCTTTATAATCATCTCTCCACCGATGTCTACTCAACAGAACCAAATAAACTATTAAACATCCGTCCCTTTAAATCCCAAGATCATAGCTATTGTTTTCTAATATAAATGTAAACCCTCTGCCTATGACTAAATAAAATAACCACATAGAAATAACCACATAGCTGAGTGAACTTCTATTTTCTTTTGCTTTAATCATCGCTCCAAAAAGAGGAGTGCAACTTTCACTCTCACAGACCTTTTCCTGGACCGGTCCCAGCTGGTGGACTGCCGTTTGCAAACAATGACGAAAAACACATATCTTTTGCCAGCACCTGACCGATTAATACTAGCACTTACCTTTTCTATTCTATACTACACTATTCTATTTGGGGTTTTTTTTCTGATAAAAAAGAAACTTGCTATGCGTTCTATTAGTGAGACTTGTTACAGCACTTTAACTCTGTTGCTCTGATTGCTTCTATTGTTCTCCTCACTTGTAAGTCGCTTTTGGAGTGTCTGCTAAAAGATTAATGTAAAACCAGGAGCATGATAATGGGAAAAGACATGACAATACAGCCATAACCTTTAATAACCATTAATTGCTAAACAGTAAATTAAGTTGAGTTTACTAAGTCAAAATTAAAAAATTTGTTTAATAAGTCAAAAAAGTGTGTGTTACAGTGTTGTTGCTTGCTTGTGATCTCATGCTGTTTACTGGTTTCCAGTTTGGACTGTAGCTGGACTGGTCTTAGGGGAGCCCTTCCAGATGATGTGGATGGGGACCAAACAGGTTATTGAGCTCGTGCTGACTGGCGCTGGAGTCATCAAGTCCAACGAGGGAAATGCACCTTAAAAATGTATTACTGTCAGCAGACAGGACACATATATCTGCTTTTATTCTAAATAAATATATGCAAATATGCAAATATTTTACAGCATCATAAATGAAGCACATGTACAGATCTTACAGTTGATCAGGGAATATGATCCACATTATGAGTTTTAATAAGATCTGAAGAGTTTCTTAGAAATCAAACAGGAACAGGACAGTTCATTAAAGCAGAACTAAACACAAAGATGTCACATTTAAGTCCAAGCGCTCATTAAATATATAATAGTTGTATAAATGTAGTGAATCGTGTGTTAACGACTCAAAGCTTTATTCTGTGTTGATGAAGTTCATGGTTTGATGATCTGACAGAATTATGATTATTCTCATTATTTATCATCAAAATAATCATGTTTCTCACTTTCTTTAAAACTACAAACTGGAAATAAAGTGAATAATTGATATTCTTACCAGAGACTGGATTCATGATGATGATGATGATGATGATGATGTTTCATATCAAGCAAATCTTCATCATCTCCTGATTGAAGAATATTCATAAAATCATTGATTAGTGATGAATGTTTTACGAGGAGTCTCATATAATACATTTGACTTATTAAAAGCATTTCCCTGTTGTGAAGTAATAACTTCTTCAGATCAATATCTCCTCTGAATATCTGATGTGAGACGCAGCCGTATTGTTTCCTGAAGAGTTTCAAGAGTCTGAATGTTAAATGTAAAACTCAGATCTGATAAACTCCATCAGCTGCTCATTTAATCATCTCTGATTTATTAACACTGATTTCCATCAGCAGAACATTAGTGACTTTAACAGACGAACTGAAGCTGTTCAGAACAACAACAGATCAACACTTACTCAATACTCAATATCTACTGTTCACAAACACATCATAGTATACATTAAAGCAGAAGTTGCTAGAAGTTCAGTCATTCACACAAAATGTAAAATCACATTATTATTTGTGAGTTGATAATGAATGACATTCAGTGAATTAAACTGAGAGAATGTCACTTGTTTAAAATAGAAATGAAGGCATTGTAAATAAATCTGTATGAGTGTGTGTTTTCTATTCCTCCTAACACACAGAATATGATCTGCAGTTTTCATCTTTGTCCACTAGATGTCAGAAGTAGATTTGAGGTGAAACTCAAAGGCCTTTAGTTTCAGGATCAGAGACAGTGAAGAGAAATCAGAGAATCTGATCTGAAGCTCAATGAGGATCATCATGTGTCTCATATGAAGCAGAAAGAGACTCTCATCTGATGTGAATCTGGAGGAGAAAGTGTCCCAGTAACGGAGGATAAACTCCACAGTCTGAGGATCATATCGAGATCTCTTCTACACGCTTAAAGGATAATTCCGGTATTTAGCACTTTGAGTCTATTTTCTGGTTTGTTTTGGATGAACTAGAGTGGTGGACACAGAAATGTTGACGATGGGTCCTGTCTCGACTTTTAGACTCGTTTAGAGTTGCCTTTGACCGCTTCAGAGTGGCTGGCTATGGGCATGCTCAAACATGTCCTTAAAACAACCTTTAACGTTCGTTTTCAAAACTGTGCAACTCACCGAGTGGTTAGTGGTGTTCTGAGGCCAAGACCATACAAATAATTAAGACACAAGACCATGAAATTACATTTACATACATTACATTAAATTAATTAACTTTAACTGATCCTTTGATATTAATTGACTGATTCAATTCTCAAAAGCTAAGCAGAGACAATCTGAGGAGCAGGAAGAAGAGAGGGATATAATAGACACAGAGGGAGGGACAGAAAAAAGCACAGAGGAGACACCAGAAATTATAGAGGAAAGGCCAGATGAGACTCTAGAGACACCAGCTGAGATAGAGGAGAGGCCAGAGGAGACTCTAGAGAGACCAGCTGAGATAGAGGAGAGGACAGAGGAGACTCT
Source organism: Abramis brama (assembly GCF_963993115.1). Taxonomy (NCBI): domain Eukaryota; kingdom Metazoa; phylum Chordata; class Actinopteri; order Cypriniformes; family Leuciscidae; genus Abramis; species Abramis brama. The sequence continues at coordinate 35,091,185 of NC_139977.1, read as the reverse complement.
AGAGACACCAGTTGAGATAGAGGAGAGGACAGAGGAGACTCTAGAGACACCAGCTGAGATAGAGGAGAGGACAGAGGAGACTCTAGAGAGACCAGCTGAGATAGAGGAGAGGACAGAGGAGACTCTAGAGACACCAGCTGAGATAGAGGAGAGGACAGAGGAGACTCTAGAGACACCAGCTGAGATAGAGGAGAGGACAGAGGAGACTCTAGAGACACCAGCTGAGATAGAGGAGAGGCCAGAGGAGACTCTAGAGACACCAGCTGAGATAGAGGAGAGGACAGAGGAGACTCTAGAGACACCAGCTGAGATAGAGGAGAGGCCAGAGGAGACTCTAGAGACACCAGCTGAGATAGAGGAGAGGACAGAGGAGACTCTAGAGACACCAGCTGAGATAGAGGAGAGGACAGAGGAGACTCTAGAGACACCAGCTGAGATAGAGGAGAGGACAGAGGAGACTCTAGAGACACCAGCTGAGATAGAGGAGAGGACAGAGGAGACTCTAGAGACACCAGCTGAGATAGAGGAGAGGACAGAGGAGACTCTAGAGACACCAGCTGAGATAGAGGAGAGGACAGAGGAGACTCTAGAGACACCAGTTGAGATAGAGGAGAGGCCAGAGGAGACTCTAGAGACACCAGCTGAGATAGAGGAGAGGACAGAGGAGACTCTAGAGACACCAGCTGAGATAGAGGAGAGGACAGAGGAGACTCTAGAGAGACCAGCTGAGATAGAGGAGAGGACAGAGGAGACTCTAGAGAGACCAGCTGAGATAGAGGAGAGGACAGAGGAGACTCTAGAGAGACCAGCTGAGATAGAGGAGAGGACAGAGGAGACTCTAGAGAGACCAGCTGAGATAGAGGAGAGGACAGAGGAGACTCTAGAGACACCAGTTTAGATAGAGGAGAGGACAGAGGAGACTCTAGAGACACCAGCTGAGATAGAGGAGAGGCCAGAGGAGACTCTAGAGACACCAGTTGAGATAGAGGAGAGGCCAGAGGAGACTCTAGAGACACCAGTTGAGATAGAGGAGAGGACAGAGGAGACTCTAGAGACACCAGCTGAGATAGAGGAGAGGACAGAGGAGAGCGCAGAAGGGACAGATAATGAGTCAAATGGAGGCACAAAAGAACAGGCTCAGGTGACCACTCAGCAGTCTCCAACAAAAGGACCAGGTGATGTTCTGATCTTCAATTTCAATATTGCGACTGTAGCATTATCACAGACACACATACGGGATACACCTTTTTTGTTATTACAGATAATTAAATTAAATTAAATTCATTTATGAATTTAATGCAACTAGAGGCACGCCTTGCACGGCTGGAAAGGCTAAAACGGAGGAAAAGGAAGCCAGCCGCCAGGCCTAAAAACCCAAGTAATGTCAATAAAAGGCAAAAAAAAGCTGCCTTTAGAATTATAAACCATTGATTTATCAAAAAGGGAATGCATCTTGAATCTTAAAATCTACTTACTTGTTCTTCTGTAGTCCCCATTAAATTATGGCTGAGATGCTCCAGAGGTGTCCTGAGGGCTGCCGTAACTTCATTAAGGCACAGCTGTCAGAGGCAGGGAAAAAAGACAGAGGAAGAAGGTTTGACCAGAACATGAAGGATCTGGGGCTGCAGCTTTTACACAGCAGTCCAAAGGCGTATCGTCAACTGAAGACGATATTTGCTCTTTCCTCTACAAGAACGCTTAGGCGTTATGTCACTGGAGGTGTGGGATATTTCTCTGTAAATACCAATTTATGAAATTAGACTACTCAACTTCGACCAGTTTCATAATTTGAAGATATAACAAAATCTGATTATTCAACTTACTTTTCCGACAGCCTGGCTTCCTGCAGGGAATCATCTCCCAAATGGGAGTCATCGCCACCACTATGACCCCTGTGGAAAGAATGTGCACAGTAGCCCTGGACGAGATGGCAATCAAAAAACAATTTGATTATGACCGGAGAAATGATGCCATTTATGGTGTATCAGGATCAGGAGCTGCTGCCAAACAAGCAATGGTCGTCATGGCTAGGGGCATTTTGGGGAAGTGGAAGCAGGCAAGCCATACTTTAGAAAAAAACATTTGTTTTGATATTGCTGTGTATATTCAAACGCATTTACCTAAACCATGTCTTTCAACAGACCATAGGATATTTCTTTTCCCCAAGTTCAATGCCAGCAGAGGAAATTGCGGCCATCACTAAAGAAGCCATTCGCCACCTACAACACATAGGGCTGACAGTATGTAGTGCGCAGAGTTTAAATAGCAGCATTAACAAATGCATTACTGCATTGTGTGGACTTCCATTCCAACCTTGTATTGACAAAATGTATTAACCAATTTCAAAGGTGCAGGCAATAATATGTGACCAGGAGGCCAACCTTGGGGCTAGCCTGGACCCTCTGGGAGGTGAGGAGTCTCACTGCATCCTGGTGGGGGTTCAGAGGGTTCCAGTGATCTCTGATGTACCTCACCTTCTCAAATCAATCAGGAACAACCTGTACAAATATGGCCTACAGGTAAGCACAGTAAACAAAGCAATCACTATTGCAATGACTCATACTGAACATAAAAGATATCACAATGATTCACACACCAGCTCGTATTTATTTATATCCTTAGACACAAGCAAAAAATGTTTGTTGGAATCACATTACCAAATTCTATGCGCTAGACAAGCTTCACGCCATTAGAATGGCCCCAAAGCTAACCGAGAGGCACATCCACCTGTCCCCATTCTCAAAGATGCGCGTCAGTTTGGCTACGCAGGTGTTTAGCCACACTGTCTCTGCTGGTAAAGTTCCATCTTTTCAAAATCTTTTCTTCAATAACTAACTGCAGATTGTAATGTGATACTGACCACCTATTCAGTTGTCGTATCTGTTGTGACCCAGGCATTTCTGCGATGGTGACATTGCAGAGACTGCCAGCAGAGGCAAAAGATACAGCTGACTTTGTAGCAAAATTAAATCACCTCTTCGACGTGCTAAATTCTAGGTAATTATGTAAAAAAATAGCAGCTTAAGTTACACATTCTACATTGATTAAAAAAGAAAATCAAATGTGTTTTTAATAGTAGTAGTATTTTATACAGAAATAAATTATCTATAATTCAGATGAAAATAAAGTTAAAGTCAATTAAAATTTTAAGGAAACAAATATATTGATCTGAAATATAGCAAATTAATTTTAAATTCATTCAGGTGCAATTACCAAACATATCTCGAGGTCTTCTGAATAAAGGGTGGCAGTCTTTCATTATCAACTGTTGTTGTAGACTACAGTATATACAGGAGAAGTATTTGTTCTCCATTTGAGGGAGATGTTTTTATGTGGCTAATTGAGCAAAGTGCTTCCATATATTTTATTATTATTACTATTAGTTCAAGAATAAAATAAAAATATCGGATTGATATCGGTATCGGCAAATAGCCAAAGTTGCGGCATCGGTATCGTATCAGAAGTGAAAAAGTGGTATCGAGACATCCCTACAATAATTGCTTAAAGTCGACCTGTTGTGATTTAATTTAAAAAAATAATAATAATTGTGTGCAAAACATACAGAGATGACATGACATACAACTTTGAATACAATATACAACATTTATTAACAATATGTTGAATGTCATCAGAATACAAATGAAAAAAGAAGAGTTAACAATGAGCTGAAAAAAAAATGATAGAGAAAAAGAACGAGGGTAAGATATTAATCTATACATCAGTTACACTGGACAATTTTTGGCATGTTGTTTAAATTAAAGTTAAGTTTCATAAGCAATGTTAGGTAATGCAGGGTCCAAAGATGAGAAGGCAAGTTTTAAAGTTGAGAAACACACACACGGATATATAATGCATATTTTATAAAAAATAATATTAAAAGGAATGAAACTGAAAATATTAGTGCTTGCTCCTCAAATCGCACCACTTTTAATGGATTTTTTTTTCCCGAAAAAGTAATGATGAAGTTTCAATGTTAAGCATTAACTGCAATAGTTCACATTTTCAAATCAATAAATAGTTTATTGGCATTGGGTGACTACAGTAGCCTCCAGCAGTGTTGACAACAGTGCCTGAAATAAACCTCTACAAACATATCTGTGTCCTTAAATATATATAAGTTAGGTTTACCTCACACACACATGCACTGGAAATGTCAATGTTTATGTTCAAACTGGAGTCAGACAAAGATGGAGAGACTCCAGAAGAAGTGACAACATGTAGAAGCAACAGGACATTTCTGAATGGTTAGTTGATGAATTTATGTAGTTTATGTGTAGTTATCTTCTAGTCATTGATTAGCATATTCTGACATGATAATCTATAAATCGTGTTCAGGGGGCGGGGTTTATGTAAATTACAGGGTTGGTGATGTCACTAACCCGGGAGGAATGTTGTGTAGTCTCTACCAGCCGTTTGCTGTACCGTAGTTTGTTGTAAAACGATTTCTTTAAAAGCAAATATCTTCCTTTGCTTTGAACTTTGAGCGTTGTAACTTTGCAGATGTTGTTTATGCTCAAACAGCAACATTACACACTAACTAAAGTTAGAAAAGTCAAATCATAATCAACCACCCCTTTAATTTATTCTGTAGGCTATAGCCAGTGTTTCCCAGCCTCCACAGTCCCGTCAGTAATGCTCAAGTTCTCTTTATCAACACCAGAATACTCGTGTTCCTGTTTCCTGAATACAGGACCGTCTCTGACTCGATATGAGGCATATATGAAACACTTCTATAAAGACACAACAATATTACAAATAACTCCTCTTCTGATTTTCATGCAAGCTATGCTTAATATTTGTATATAAACTTAGTGCTCTTCTAATATACTTTGTGCACTTTAAAGCAAGTCTTTTTAGGGATAGTTCACCCGAAACTGTCCACTGACTTCTAATGTATGGACAAAACAATCTCAAAATATTGTCTTCCATGTTCCACAGCAGAAAGAAAGTTATTCAGCTTTTGATCGACATGAGGGCATATGTACATTATGTAAATTTTCATTTTTGAGTGAACCATCTTTTTAATACATTTACATTGAATCATTTAGCAGACTTACAAATGAGGAGAACAACAGAAGTTAAACTGACAATATTCAAGTGCTGTGAATAATAGCGTGAATAGTAGTTATTTGGTAAAAGAGTATAATGTACATGCATTAGAAACACAAGCAAGACTATGACATTAAACTACTTGATGTTGTTGATCTGTCAGTCTATCGGGGGAATTAATGAGAATAAACTGCTTTATACAACCCTCCTCTCCATCGTATGATACAGAACATCAGCAGAAGCATCGACGGCACATCAATACATCTTTAATAAAACTCTGTTTAACGTATGTGTTTAATCGACCGCAAACAGAGAAATTGAGTTTTGAGTTTTATGAGTCAAGAGTTATCTCTAATAACCCTAAATGTCACAGAAAGGAAGGGTGTGTGCAGTGAGAAGAATGACATTGACTTCATTTATTGAGTGCAGATGTTTAGACTGAACTGCAGGCGGTCTGTGAATGAGACACAGGCATTTGCATTGAAACACAGGCAAACGCTGCACTACTGTCTCGAGAGTGTTCGTCCCGGCTGTGTGTCGAACTCTGATGTGTGTCAGTTCTACAACAGCAGTTCATTAACCCTCCAACATCAGGCCTCAAGAACATGTACAATACACAGTCAGCCAGTGGGTTTAGAGAAATGAGAAAACAAGAAAACATGAAAAATGTAAAAGCTTCACTGTTGTGAACTCCTAAAATATCAATTATATTGTTCATGATTAGAAAGGGGAGAATGAGAAAAGTGTAAGTCAGAAGCACCACGAACAAACTACCCAAAATTTGTTTGCGCTTTAGAGGAGTAAGTGATATTGCGCGTGAAAGACCGCGACAAGTGCCAACAAAACACAGAATGATTATCGGGTAGGGGATTAAACAGATGATCGATATGGTCAGTTTGCTAAAGTCTGTGACTGTTAAGAACAGAGGAACAACCCAGATGATCACAGAAACGCCACAGCAGACGTTTAGTGAATGATCAGATCTGTACCAGATAGGATGAGAAACCAGAAGATATCGTTCAAAAGCAACACATGCCATAAAATACAGACCCACAATAACACTATACCAATATGCATAACTCACATCCCTTATGAAAATCGTTATGAATATACAAATGATCTGAATGAGATCTGAAAGAATCAAATGAATAACAAACACTGGAGTGGAGTGATGAGATTTGATAAGAGCACACAACGCTAACAGAGTTAAGATCATGACTAGAATCTCAGTGCCTGGAATGATCATGAAAAATATTACTGCTGCAAACGGATATTTCATGATAAACTCTTCAGTCTGACGGCTCCATTCATCTTCATAATCTCCACTTGATCTGGCGTTGATATAATAATCTACTCCACTTGATCCGTTGATGCTGGCATTTTGTTCTGCCATTGTTTCATGAAATCTTGACAGGCAACACTAAATAACAAACCAGTCATTAGTTTAAAAAAATTCATTTACTATTTAGTAATTTATTAAAAACATTAGGAAATATATATGACAACTTGTTTTCTGTGTGACTGTTGAAATAAAGTTATCTCAGTTTGCTTTAGATGAGATGTGTGTAATGTTAGAAAGCTTGAAATACGTGAAATGTAAGATTAAAGTTTGGAAAACCTCTATTTGAACAATATCACAGAAGCAAGAATATTCTGAATGCTGTTGTTCTGAATATTCAGTCCAGCACAGCTGCAAGTGTACAATGGTTTATTAAACTAGGAGTAAATCTTGAAGAACTTACGTTACTGACAGGAGTGTGTGTGTTTCGTCTGCAGGTCAAAGCAGAAGTTTGTGGAGCAACACACAGATGACAGATGTTTCACAAGCTTCCACTGCTCTTCATTCACTGCACACACTGTAAAAACACACATCTTAAAGCTTGTGGATCTAATGTAGGAAATGCCTGAGATTACAGACAAACTATTTGATCCAACATGTAAAACTGTATAATTACCTTAAAGACACAATTAACTAACAATGGTGGTTTGAGTGAAAAACCAGTCTAACTTTCACACACGTTTTGGCTCAACTACGACAACTGAATCTGAAAATGCATTATATCTGATGCTTTCACTTTTAAAGTTCACTCAGTGTTTATTCATATCCTCAGTAGAATCAGAAACCCATGAATGATCGCGAGATAAAGCACAAATACTCTGATCTCTCTAAAATATTGATTCTTCTGCTGCTCTGCAAGCCTGTTTTCTTTAAGAAATGGAAATCTGTGTTGCTGACTGACTGAAATCACACTCAATATTAATTAAAGTAACTAGTTTAAGTGCAAATGGTCACAGTGATACTAAAATACAAAGATAGTTGACTATATAAACTCACGGATGAGATGATCTCATGATCTTACCTGGAATCATAATGAACATAAAGCTACAAGACAGATGATGAAGTTCATGAGCTGATCACATCATCATCAAATTAATCTCAAGAACCTGAAATGGAAAGTAGTTCCGACAGGACCTTAAAGAAAACTTCCAAACCTGCTTTAAACAATTCCATCTTAATTTCTTTAGTTTCTTCTACACATAATCGAGCACACTAGAGAGTCAACAAGCTGAACAACATGTGCTAACGTTTGAATAAAGGCTGAAACACAACGACACAATAAATCCCACATGAGACGACATGATCTTACCGGGAATCAGACGGAAGACTGAAGACGCTGCTCATCAGGAGATGATGGTGTTTATGAGCTGCTCACGTTCTTTTATAGCCTGAATTAACTCCAGAAACACCAAACACAGATGCATTAAACATCATTAGCAGTTAATGCACATGCAACCGCATCAGCACTCAGCCAAACTCCACAATATAAACCCATTTAAAGCCACAAGTGTTATAGAAAGGAAAATGTGAATAGCCAGAAATACAGTGATATAATACTCAGATTTTGTCATACTGTAAGTTTATCAAATTATGATTAAGCAGTAAGGGCTAAATAAAAACATCAGTAAAGACAAAATATTCTAACAACTTTTACTACTGAAAACAAAATCACTACATGTTTATTTGCAGTTTCATTCCAGACACTGATGTTTGTGAATCACCGCATCAGTCCGTCAGTAAACGTTGAGTTAGTTTGATTCTGCACTACGCTTTAATAATGTTCCACTGTTGTGTGTGATGTAGTGATACATGTAAAGTATACTAACTGTATCCAAATGAGAAATGGGCATTTCTGTTAAATATTTACAAATATTTACAAAATGTGCATTCCAAATGTTAAATTATATTGTGTTAATATTGATGAAAAGCTAATTCATGTTTAGCACACACCATGTCACACACCTGTCGTGACATTACGTTGCATAAGTTTAAGTTTTGTGCAATATAATTTTTATGTTTAAAGTTTTTATTCTTGCTTGTTATATTTTTATTCACGCATATTATATTTTGATCTGTGACCACGTTGTTTCATATTTTGATCATTTTGCATAATTTTTTTACACATTTTTTTATTCACGCTTATTTTTTGATCCGTGACCGCAATACTTTTGACAGGAACCGTACCTCCCCGGGGGTCTCTCACCTGTCCGTACCTGCCCGGGGGTCTCTCACCTGTCCGTACCTCCCCGGGGGTCTCTCACCTGTCCGTACCTCCCCGGGGGTCTCTCACCTGTCCGTACCTGCCCGGGGGTCTCTCACCTGTCCGTACCTGCCCGGGGGTCTCTCACCTGTCCGTACCTGCCCGGGGGTCTCTCACCTGTCCGTACCTCCCCGGGGGTCTCTCACCTGTCCGTACCTCCCCGGGGGTCTCTCACCTGTCCGTACCTCCCCGGGGGTCTCTCACCTGTCCGTACCTCCCCGGGGTCTCTCACCTGTCCACACCTCCCCGGGGGTCTCTCACCTGTCAAGTCAAGTCAAGTCAAGTCAAGTATATTTGCATAGCGCTTTTCACAATACAGATTGTACCAAAGCAGCTTCACAGTATTAAATTAAAATAATACAACAAGGTTTGTTTCTAGTGGAATTTATTGATTGATAAAATGAAATGAAATATCCCCAAAATATCCCCAACTGAGCAAGCCAAAGGCAACAGTGGCAAGGAACCGAAAAACTCCATCAAGTGACCTAATGGTGACCTGAAACTCCATCAAGTGACCTAATGGAGAAAAAAAAACTTTGGGAGAACCCAGGCTCAGTCGGGGCCAGTTCTCCTCTGGCATTTATGAACTAGAGACCGGAATTAGCTGTAAGATTAAAAATATTATACGAATGCCTGGCTGAAGAGATGCGTCTTTAATCTAGTTTTAAACTGGGAGAGTGAGTCTGAGCAACGAACAGTATCAGGAAGACTATTCCAGAGTTTTGGAGCTAAATGTGAAAATGCTCTCCCTCCTTTGGTGGATCTGGATATCCTAGGTATGACCAAAAGCCTCGAATTTAGTGATCTTAAAGAGCGCGATGGATGGGTTCTGAGTTCGAATCCGCACTCGTATAGTTTTTTTTTTCTCGTATAGGTTTTTTTTTCCTCATCAAAACCGATTATGTTCATCAGTGGTTGTATATCAAGCAGGGACATGTTTGTGTGCATTTTTGTTTTGTGATTTCACTAGAACGAATAGAGCCCCAGACAGCAAGCCAACATTGAATAAACATTGTTTTTCCATCTGAATCATCATTATGGTTGATATTGAAATTTCAATGTAAAATAAATGTTGAATCACCATTACCATATCGATGAAAACCTGATGTTATTAATGTTGATGGCAACAATATTGGAACAACATTGATAGTTATCTTTATGATTGATTAAGCATTGATATTTGGTTTACCGGGCGATCGCTGAATGTGTTGAAAAGTCATTGATTTATAGTTGACCGGGAAACGACGCATTGTTGAAAAGTCATCGACATATTTTGACCGGGAAATATGATTGAAAATGCATCGATTTTCTGATTGTGTGCTCAGAACAAAAATAGAAAAAATGAATTACTGGATTAGACAATTTTTAATTTAGATTTTTAATTTAACATCTTAGGCATATCAATGAAATCATTTTAAACAGATCAAGTACTATTGTGGTAACAGATTACAGCCATTTTAATAAAGGTGTGAATAGCAATCATGCCTCATTCGCTTACAGTCCGACAATAAACTTGACTAATATACTGTTATATTATCTGTGCGTATACATAATATCGATTTTAAATGCTTGATGCTCTTTAAATATTCTGTTGCATTGTAAAAAGTTTCAGTGCATAGGACGGACCTATCCCCGATCGCTCTCTATGGTTCTGACCAAAGAAGAGCGCTTTGGAATCTCCATTACGCGTCATAGGCATCATACCTGGGCTGCGTTTCCCAATAACGTTTTCTCTTAGCGCGCTACGATGACTCTTAAGCTTAAGGTATAACTTAACTAAAGGTTAGCTACCACTAAAGGTATACCATTTGCTAGGCGTCTTCAGGGCTATCATCCACTCGCGAGGCAGAGGCGCTGAGAGGCAGAGGCGCTGGCGCCCTCCAAGCAACGGCGCTGGTCGTGCTATAGCATCCTGGGGTGGCAGAGACAAAGATGTGCTAGGTGATGTGGATATCAGCTCTCTTCATCTCCTGGTTGCAGCGATGACTCTGAGACTGTACGTGCGCGTTTAAGGTAGCCTACCTAAACAACGACTGTTGCAACAGGGCCGAGGGCTGAGTTGGAAAATATGTGACGTCTTTATGTTTTTTTTATTTAATCAATGTTGATTATGAAAGTGAGCATGCAGTATGAGAAAGATATGATACATCATGAGATGCGCAATATGTCTGGAGACATGGATTGGGTAAAACATGAGTTTTGTTTTGTAGAAAGTCTCTTTTTAAAAGATTTTCGTTTTGTATAAATTGTATCTTAATTTTGATCAATGTTTTATCAACCAGCAAATATATAGCAGACAATGTAATAAGGCGCCAGCACTATCACTTGCATTGCACGTGAACTGGAGGGCGCCGAAACTCAGCTTGTGCCTCACAGATTTGAGAAATATAGGCTATCTATTATAGAAAGCTTGAAATGTCTACTTTTAAACGAAAATATTCAAAACCAAAAGAAATAGGCAACTCTCTGAATATGTAATCCATATTAAATGTGCATTTCTTTCTGGCGTTCATGAGTCCGCTTCGTCAACTTCATCTTTGCAGCGACACATAAAACACCAATTTATTAATAAATAATTAAATGTCTCCTGTGTTATACCCGAATAAATAATAATGAAAAAATTTCAAAAGTCGGACTGTAAGCGTATGAGACTTACAGGAGAGCATGATTGCTATTCACATTATTAAAATGGCTGTAATCTGTTACCACAATAGTACTTGATCTGTTTAAAATGATTTCATTGGTATATGTCTGCTAATGTGTTAAATTAAAAATCAAAATTAAAATTTGTCTAAACCCGTCATTCATTTTTTCTATTTTTGATCTGAGCACACAATCAGAAAATCGAAAAATGAGTCGTTATTCGGTTTTTTTTTTTCATTTTAGTTCAGGAAATAAATAATGGAAAAAGTCGGGTGTTTTTTTTTTGGGGGGGGGGGGGGGTTAATTTGAAAAAAACGATTGAACGAATGATACACGGGGCCCTATTTGTAAGCCGTTATTGTAAAATAAAAATAGGCTGATTAAAAAAAAAAAAAAACGGACTTCCAAAATAATCCGGCGGGCCAGAAAATATTGCTGGCGGGCCAGTTTTGCCTGTTGCCGACCCTTGAAATACAGGTGTTTGTACTGGCTTAAATAACATCATTTTTATCCATATCTTTCACATCTACTACAGTCAGATTCACTCGTGTTCACTCTGAAGGAATCACTCACATTGGCTGTGCACTTGTAATGACACATCAAGGATGTTAAGAGGCTAAAAGCAGGTTTAAATATTGCCCCATTGAAGTCAACAGGGTGCAAATTTTAAAAAGAGGATAACACGGTGTAGGCAACACCGATTTTCGTCGTTGTTCTCTGTATTGACAGCACTCCAAATTGACAAAAAAATTAGCTCAATGTTAAAATTGACCGGAGTTATCCTTTAACAAAGAAATTTGGCATTCACCCAGAAAAAGTATGGTCAATTGAAGAATGTAAAAAGATACTAGGAGCAAGTATTCGCAGGAACAATGTGAAAGCCATTATCTGTTGTCACAGAGAATTTAGCTTATCCATTGCACAAGAACAAGCTTAGTGTATTGCTAAGTTAAAAGAACAGAACAAACAATTGCACACTCAAGTGTCCTCTATCAAGAAAAAGATGGGCCATAAGGCCTCATCCAAATGTGACTCAGAAAACCAACAGTCAGATGAAAGCTATCCTGATTTACAGTCTTTTGATAGTATAGAGGACAATGTCAATGCAGATGTAAATGCAGTTGAAGTGTGTGGAGCAAGACAAAAGCCTCAGAGAAAAGGTGTTGATACAGTTCCATTTGCAACCCCCATATTGCAGCCACAAGCAGTCAAAACATCTTTATGTCCTAAAGATATTGAGAGAATTGTTGAAAGTTTGCCATCAGTGCAAAGAAATTTTTCTGAGTTTAGGAAAGAATTGTCCAAAAAGATGTGGCTCTACGATATGTCTCTAGCTGAATATCACAGATCTTGACTGAGTCAGAATTCAATGATTTTGAAAGTGCTGTAAACAATTCTGAGTTTCAAAATGCCAGAAAAGATGAATTGAGAGAGGGAGTTCTGAGAGTGTTAACAAACATTGCTGGACCGAACGTGGACTGGTCAAAGATCACTAGTTTGGTACAGAAGAAGGGTGAAATGTATGTGAGAACACAGAAAGATTTAGCCAGACCGCTGCAGTTTACAGCGGAATTGCTGACACTTCAGAGAAGGTGTTAGATGATAATGGTCCCCTAGTTCGCGCATGGTTTCAGGGTCTTTCGTCAGAACATAAAAATGCATTGCCTTACTTAGAATTAACATGGTCCAATAGAACCCTGCAAAACAACTTGGACAGGTTAGCTACTTGGGAAAGAGACTCTGATGTCAAGGCAAGAGTAAAAATTGCAGCAGCATTCTGTAAGGTCAATTCAGAGAAACAGAAACGCAAATGTCCTAAGAGAGAGGGCAGCTGTAATTACTGTGGTAAACCTGGGCATTGGATGAGAGAGAGTAGGAAAAACAAAAAGAACTCTAAAGAAGTTAATAAGGTTACGCAGCTTCTGCTCAGCCTGCTTGATACTCTGAAGCAGCCCTCCCCTCCTCATTAAACTCATGGGGCAACTTGATAAGGTGTTAACCATTTAGGCTGTGAGTGCTTAATTTCCCCAGTAACTCACAACAAAGATGAAAGACTTATTTTTGTTTAATATAACAAAAGGAAAGTGACTGTCTCAGCCTTTCTTTGGGAGACATTAAGTAAGACCCACAGCCTTAAATGTTATACCATAGAATATTCCAGTCAGACACCCATCCTCTGTTACTGTATGATGTCTATTATGACTGATGTTTCACTGGAGAATGGAAATGTGGCAATTCATAATTGCATTATTTTGGGAATTTTAGTAAATTTATATAAATGTTATTGCATAAGGATAATTGCATACTGCATAAGGTTATTGAAAGGCAACAATCAGGCAGGATATGCTGTTGCTTAGTACAGTACATTTCTATCATCTGCTAACTTATTCACAGCACCTACAAGGACAGGATAGGACACACGGACAAGTGAGGTGCCCTGGGAAGAACTGAACGCAACAGGCTTCGGGGGTGAACCCAGGGTGAAGACACTACCTCATAGGCCTTTCCCCATTTAGTCCATCCTTACCTCACTGGTCCATAGGTGTCAAATCAATTAAGAAATAGGGAAAGAATGAAACAACAACAGCAGACTCAGAAAACGATACAACCCTAGTGTTTGAACAAATACTGCTCTGTCGTCTTCTGTTTTCTTTCTTACTCTGTGCAGATAAACACTTGATGGCTGTTCCAAAAATCCATATGCAACGACGTCTCACCTGCATATGAAGCCACAACCTCAAGAAGACAACTAGACCCATTGCTGAACGAATTATCCCAAAAGAAAAAGAAAAAAAAATACACAACACAGAGGCTCACCTACGGGAACTTCAGTCATCCATCAGAGAACTTGAACAAAATACAACAAGACATTCTTGATCTTTCAACAAAATTACACCAGATGACTGAAGATAACTTTTCATGGTTCGGAAACCTGTTAGTATCAAGTGTGTCAACCAACAAATGACTCACGTCCAGCACAAGGAAATAACAGTTCCGACCAGAAAAGACTATTACCCGTAAGGACTTCACGGACCCTAATTGCATGTTATAAGTCAGCATGCAATTACAGATGAACAACACAGAACATGTTATGTGCCTGTAACTTACACAAGTTACAAGAATGAACTTTTAAGTGTCTAAATTTGTATTTTGTGAGAGTTTTTAAGAACTCTCAAACGGGGGACTGAAGAATAACAAATTTTAAGAATCTATTTCAGATATGCTTCCTTACATAACATCATGGTGAAGAATACTGATTTTAGCATTTGAGGTTTTAATTTAGATTCCAACACAAACGGAGAAAGTGATTATTGAGTTTACAGCAAGATATTCCTGCCAGACCTGTTTTTTCTTTGTAAGTTAAATGAGTCAGATCACTGAGACGCTAACCTATTGTCTTTAATGGCTCACAGTCCAGAGCCACAGTCCAGACGTTGAATCGTTAGGCTAATTGGATTAGCACATATGCGTTTGAATGCATATGCTGATTGGATTGAGACTGGTAACACGCTGGAGTCTGGGGCAGGTTCCTTAACCTGTATACTCATTTACATGCTTTGTTTAAATTTGTCTCCACCTCTATGTAATCCCTCCCCCTTGAAATGTATATAACTACAACAGTGGCGGCTGGTGCTAAAAAAATTTGGGGGGGCGCGACAAACTGAATTATTAATCCAGGACTGAATGTAGGCTAATTGTTAAGTAACAATATATAACAGTTATAATAAGTTTAGCTAAAACTTCAGCCGGTAGGGTTGGGAAATAGCCGATTGCCAAATAAATCTGAATTTTTGGGCTAAATGGCGATGTATGGTATAATCTGAGTATTTAATTATTATTTTTCTATTTGAATAAAACAAAACTGTATTTAATTTAAAAAAATAATAATTTCCTGATCAATATTGTCCTACAAACAATGTTCATATTGAAGGTTATATAAACAAACATAGTGTAACCTTGCTGTCTATCTGCAGTCTATCCAAAAAAGGGGTCACATTACATTCTAACATTGCAACATTACAATCTAAAAACAAAATAATGCTTTTTAAAGAAGTAGTTAAATTTACTAAACTTAAAATAAATAAAAAATAAAATAAAAACAAAGCTAATATCATAAAAATACACATGTAGGTTTGAAATTCTATAGCACATTTATGTTCACCAACAACAACAAATATTCAACAACAAATATTTTAGCTAAATATATTTATAATTTAGTGCTAATGTATATTTTAGTCAGAATAATTACGCTCCTATTCTATTGCGCTCCGTCTGTGCGGGGCGCATGCACGCGGCGGCGCTCGTTCACCGAAGTTTAGCTTGCAGAAAGCTCGCCCACTCATGACAGCTAACTGGAAATATTGACTTTCTAACATTTACAGATGGAGAATATGTCCGTGAAATGTAAGTTATGCACTCAGGAAATTATTGGATGTCACTTCAGCTTATGGCTAAATATTATTAGAGGTATATTTGTTTCCACCAATCGCTGCACAAGTGAAGTCTACGTATGATGACAAAAGCACGTTAGAGCGAGCCCTCCCGGAACCCATAGAGAATGCATTGCAGTGCCTGCAGTTCGGAAAAAAAAATCTTTGAATGTAAGTCTATGGGAACACTCTGGGCGATTCTCGGCCAGAGTGAAATCGCCCAAAAAGAGGCGGTACTCCACAGAACGTGACTTGGCGCTGATTGGACTATATCCAGAGGCAGAACAACAGTGAGTGACTGCTGCTAGCGTAACTCTGTTGTTGAATGATTGTGATTGAAAAAGTCCCTTTCACACTTTGGTGGTGGTGGTGGTGCGTCGCCCGATCACCCTAATGTAGAAACCGCCGCTGAACTACAATGTATAATGTTTTAGTTAGACTTTGGTGACTGCAGCTACCGACAGCTCGTGTTCTCAATAAAGAATCCTGCTGAAGAAACAACCAAGTTTCCTGGTCTTCGATTCTGAGTTTCCATCAATGTATAGATTGTGTTGCTACTGTGAACACTGGGCATTTATCAGTTTTTGAACGATACCACCTGATCCCTCCACGTCTTCTCTCGTACAGAACAGCACATTTAGTGCAGTTAATCTCCATACCTGACCACTTCAGAAAAGAGTCTGTCCTGGCCAGCATGATGTTAATGACGCTCTCTTCCCTGGAGGCAATCTGGACATCATCTGCATAGCCCTGTGGGATAGGAGATCTCACGTCAGGGGGGGCACATTGACACATCCACTTTAACCATTGGTTGATGGCAATTATAAAATTAATTGCACTCCAAGGGCAGCCAGTTTTAATGCCCATCTGGAGTGGTGTTGGATGAGTGAGCTGTTCTCCACAGATTACATAAATAAAGGAGCCACTATATACATCTTTCTCTATGTCAATAAACAGTTGAGGTAGCTGTATTTCCTCCAGTGATCTGATCATGACATTGTGAGATAAAGTTCCAAATAGGCATGTGCCGGCATCAAATTTTCATGCTGCGATTAATTGATTGAGCTTTTATCATGGTATACGGTATTATCACGATGTTTTAATTGCTCAAGAGAAACGAAAAAAAAAAAAAAACATCTTGCATCACAATAGGTGTAATTGTGATTGTCAAAACATTTGGTAACTAAACAGAATTTTACACAATTTTCACGATTTCAATTCAATTCTTGGGATTTGATTTCAATCTTGATTCAATATTGACTCTTTGGATAAATATTAGGTAGGCTACAGTAGATAGCCTACATGTTAATTTTTCTCAAGAAAAAATATATCTCACATAATGCTGTAAACAGAGAGCCCTGTCAGCTGGTATTATTAAAGGTTAACAATTAACAAATTAAATTAAATATAATTTGATTTTCATTATAATAACAATTATGACACAAGTAAAAATATAATACAAATGTAATATAGTGCACATATTTAGCAAAATACTCCTATAGCTATTTTTTCTAGTCAACTAACGTTGGTCATTAAATGGCTTTCCTGAGGTAAATGTAACGTTCTGTGATATAATTGTTCACCTGCAGTTTTATTGACCTCTTTCCATGGTTGAAAAACACTGATTGATTGATATTTTTATGAGGCATAAATACCTTTCGGTAAGTTGTACTGTATCTTTAAATAAAAAGTAACAGATGATCGGTTTACTTGAACTGAGGCGCTACAGCGATCGGTCACGTCACATTTAGGCCGTGTGTCCACCAAAGCGTTTTTACTCGCGGCTGGCGTGTTTTTTCAATTGTTTTCAATGGGAGCGCCGCGTTTTTAAAACGCCATGAGCGTAGCGAGGCGCTGAACGTTTTTTTTCACGCTGAAGCGCCGAGCGCTCGCGTTTTTTACAGGTCGCCGAGAGTTGAAGAATGTTCAACTTTGGGTAAAACGCAGCGCTCATCACTGTCACTTTTTACCCAACCATCCAATCACAGTGGAGGAGGGGTGGGACTAATACCACACCGCGACCAACCGCCACATTCCGCTTGTACAACGTCAACAGATGACAACAACAAGCATAATAACGGAACAAAATCATTTAAAACAAGAGCCAGAGAAAATACATTATATTGTATCGACATTGTTATGTAGAATCAACACAGAAACAAAATATGTGTGAAATGAGATACTAGTAACACTCTCGCGGATATTCCGTATCATAACAAGCAAAGTGTTTCAACTGAAAAAAAAAAACGCAACGCTGCCAAAACGCTCTCAAGCGCCCACAGATAGGCGTTTTCAGCTGGCTAAAAACGCTTTGGTGGACACACGGCCTTACAAGTGTCAAAACGGTATTTATTGTCTGAATTTCGTAATAAAATGGACAAAACCTAAGAGCTGAGAATCTTTTTCATATCATAAGTAGCCTGCTCTGTCTAGTCTGTCGGTATCAGTGTCCTCTTTGCTCCGTGATTTTTCTCTGCGTGAGAAAATGAATGTGTGGCGCGAGATCGTGTGAAAAGTGTAAATTGCGTGAGTCTCACGCTGAATGCGTAGAGTTGGCAGCCCTGCTTTTAGAAGGGGGATAAATCGTCGGCAGCGTTCCCCCTTCCGCCATGCTTCTTCTCCATGTGAGGATTCATTACATTAGACTAGAGTGCGCACTGCGCCGCATGCACACAGTGCTTCTACACGTGGGGATTGTTTACATCAGAGTGCGCACGTGTTTCACGCAGCATAGCCTATACGCAGTGTTTGTTTAAGCGGTTGATGGAAAATAAGCTAATGCGCGTTCTATAATATAAATTCTGATCTATTATTTTTCACGGTATTTTGAAGTGCCCGCGATAACAATATTGTGCATATTCATTACCGCGATTTATTGCATTACCGAATACCGGCACATGTCTAGTTCCAAATGCATCTCTAAAGTCTAAAGCCTGGAACACACCAAGCCGACGGTCGGCCGTCGGGCAGTTCTTGTGCGTCGGCCGACTAAGTTTCCTCAGTGTGTTCCGCACCGTCGGCTGAAATTGAAATTAAGAAGACTGAGTACAGTTTACACGACTCATGCTTAAAGTCATCTATCCCTGTTTTGAGGCAAAATACATGCTCGTTCATACCTTGTCTATTGATGTATGCCTTTTGCTTAGTGGATAAGATGTCAGCTTCCACCAACCAAGCTAGAACTCTGGCCAGTATGCATTTCATGAACACCTTATAGATGGTAGGGAGAATATATCCCTCCATGTCGATGGTTCATCAGGATTGTTGTCTTTTTTGGAATACGATGGATTAGTGCTCCTTTCCATGAATCTGGTACTCTCTTATTTTCCAAACAGGCGTTAAAGACAGTTGTTAAAATCTTACATGACTGTATGGTTTTAAGAGTCTCATATGTCCCGCCATCCTTACCACTGGCTTTGTTGTTAGGGAGGTTTTTAAGACAGTCTCTACTTCCTTAAATGTAAAGTGCGTGGTTTCAGGGAAAAGAGTTGGTTTCATTGGCGGCACGTTCAAATACCATACAGGGTGGGGGTGGGAGATCATCATTACGCCTCTGATTTAGGCATTTAGTGACATAATAAGTTTGTATAACTGTGATATCGCTAGAACACAGTGGACGGGCGGGATATTCACTGTTGTTTAAATTGACTTAAATCGCTTTAGATCTTCTATGCTGCCACAGGTATGCAAGTTTATTCCTGCTCACCTTTCTGTTCCGCTTGGGTTGAGTCGCTCGCGTCCGTAGAGAGGGCAGGACGGTTTCCCGCAGATAGCGCAGCTGTTCGCGGATCCAGTCAGCTGTCGAGACCGATGTTAAGTCTTCAGGATATGATTGTGTCGCCGGGAACTTCTTTAAAACTCGCGCCACATATTTCAGGAGTTGTAATCTGAAAGGTTTACCAATGTGGCTTTCCGCTGTAAAAATTCCGTTCTTGAAGAATATCTAGATATATTTTAACAATTTACCAAGCGTTATCCACTTTCCTGGATCACCAGAGGAACAAAAGCTTGTCTCGCGCTGGCGTTTGGTGTTCAGACGGTTTCTATAGACTTTTTCATGAGAATGGAAAGCCATCCATTGATGCTCAGACAGCGGGCATACACTGCTGGAAGACTGTAGGATCTTCTCCCAATTACAACGGGTGTGGTTGCTTAGTTTTTACCAAACAACATTTCGGCGTTCACCCGCGCTACAGGATCCCAACCGGAAACACACACAAACACACACACACACACACACACACACACACACACACACACACACAATCTCAGTATCAGCAGATCAAGATGATCAAGTTTGTTTCTTTTCACCACTAACAAAATAAATGTCAAATTTGTGTCAAAGTCAGTCAGAATGATCTTTATGTTCATGTGGAAATTATTCACGTGATCACTCACACTCTCTCTGTGTTTCTCTGTGTCTCTGGCACACAGTTACTTCATAACTGAAGCTTGTCTTGTGTTTGAGTTGGGTTTACTTGTGTGGAAACTGAAGCTCATCTTCCAGATTACTGACTTTAACCCTCGCCTGCCTCGTGTTGTTGCTCTGTATATTGTTGCAGAGACGATATTGTGAAACACTTTTAAAGTTACGGGTAATTGTAGCTTACTGAACTTTAACTCACTGTTGTTGTCGCCACTATGTGTTTAAATGCACTGGAAGCCGTTTTATTTCTGTAAAACCCCTTTCTCCTGTTTTTGTCTGTTTAAGGAGTTAGTGAACATTTCTGTTGTTCATTTCTTTTTTCTGACTAGACAGAGTATTTTTACTTTGTAACAAAGTAGTCCAGAGTACTTTTGCTGTTTCGGCCTTTCCTCCTCCTGAAGAATATTTTACTTTCTTTTGAGTTGCTTAATTTATACTTTAATAATAAACCTTGTTGAACTGGGATTTACTGTCAGCCGTTCGGGACAGAGGAACGGCACACTAACTCAACTCTAATCTTTTTACTTTTTCACTGTTACTCCTTCACCTCAGGCAAACATTAAATCTGGCATATAACAACAGTATATAACTATATACTGTATAATAAAACTCTTTAATTGTTTTACATTGACTTTCAGCCGTTATTCTGTTCACACTCATCTGATATGAATCAGTTTATATTGTGAAATGTAATGATCTCTCTGATGAATGTCATCTCACCACACCGGATCTGCACTTCGGATTCTGACCGGAAATAGTAAACCATCCGGGGATCTTTGGAATACTCATTTGAACATACTACCATTTGGGACGCACTAATTCTATTTTCATATACTATTTAGAGCTCAATACTTACTGAATACTGCAGTTTATTTACACTAGGCTATATATCTACTATTTAAAATAAATATTCGTATATATTATAGCTTAAGAATGCTGAATGCGTTTACAATTTACTGTTGATTCAGTTTTGTTACATGGCTCAAAAGGGAAGCAACAAAATTGGGACACACAAGAAATTCCCGGTTCAAGTATGACCTGAGTGAGATGTAGGGTTGTTCTGATTCCGATACTAGTATCGGAAATGCCGCCGATACCAATAAAAATTCTGGCATCGGTATCGGCGAGTACATCTACCCATGTACCGATCCGATACCATTTTATTAAACAATACCTAGTTATGCACGCTAGCTTTGCTTAACGCTGCAAATCGGAGACCAATTCTTCTTCGCTGCTCTAAACAGTGGTTGCTTGTGGCAACCTTACTGTCTATGGTGGCAACACAGGAAGTTGTGCTGTTGCCATAAGCAACCACTATTTAGAGCAGCGAAGAAGAAATGAAAACGCAAATTTTCAAATGTAGGCGCGCGGCAAGCGCATAATGTAAGAGACGCTGGCGCCCAACATCAAATGGCAAACTTAATGAAAACGGAACAAAACTGCGCTACTCGTTATTTTGTGCTTCACGGACCATTAAACAGTTTGGAAAAATGCAGTGCGAGCCGATCTTGATCAAGCTACACTGTTGCTACACAGCGCTAAGAGATCCAGTAAAGAAAGCATTTGAACACCCTGCTATTTTGCAAGTTCTCCCACTTAGAAATCATGGAGGGGTCTGAAATTGTCATCGTAGGTGCATGTCCACTGTGAGAGACATAGGGCCCTATTTTAACGATCTGAAACGCAAGTGTCAAAGCGCAAAGCGCAAGTAACTTTGTGGGCGGGTCTTGGCGCTGTTGCTAGTTTCCCGGCGGGATAAATGACTCTTGCGCCAGGCGCAAATCTAAAATGGGTTGGTCTGAAGAGCTTCATTATTCATAGGTGTGGTTTGGGCGTAACGTGAAATAAACCAATCAGAGCGTCATCTCACATTCCCTTTAAGAGCAGGCGCGCTTGTTCTAAAGCGGATTCCTATCATAACGGCGGATTTGCCAGGCGCGCGCCAGGAGATCTATCTATCGTAATAATGTATGATTTGCAAAAATGAAAACTGCTGCTTCTGTGTAGATGAGAGAATCAAAGTGCGCGTTTTGCACACGCTACATTGATTATGGCCAAGCATGCGCCCTTAAAATAGCATATGAATAACATGCGCAACGCGCCACTGACTTTAAACTATTTTTTCCTGGTTAGTGGCGCAAATGTTTTCTAAATCTGCAAAATAGCATGAAGGAACGTTTGCGCTGGAACACGCCTCCTTTTTTGCGCTGAACCGCCCAGGGAGCGCAAGTGTATTTCCTAGTTTAGCGACGTGCTTCTGTGGAGGGAAAAGCGCGCTTTGCGCGGGTGCAAAATAGGAATGATACATGCGTCGGTGTACAAAGTCAATTGCGCTGGGTGCAAGATAGGGCCCATAATCTAAAAAAAATAATCCAGAAATCACAATGTATGATTTTTTAACTATTTATTTGTATGATACAGCTGCAAATAAGTATTTGAACACCTGAGAAAATCAATGTTAATATTTGGTACAGTAGCCTTTGTTTGCAATTACAGAGGTCAAACGTTTCCTGTAGTTTTTCACCAGGTTTGCACACACTGCAGGAGGGATTTTGGCCCACTCCTCCACACAGATCTTCTCTAGATCAGTCAGGTTTCTGGGCTGACGCTGAGAAACACGGAGTTTGAGCTCCCTCCAAAGATTCTCTATTGGGTTTAGGTCTGGAGACTGGCTAGGCCACGCCAGAACCTTGATATGCTTCTTACAGAGCCACTCCTTGGTTATCCTGGCTGTGTGCTTCGGGTCATTGTCATGTTGGAAGACCCAGCCTCGACCCATCTTCAATGCTCTAACTGAGGGAAGGAGGTTGTTCCCCAAAATCTCGCAATACATGGCCCCGGTCATCCTCTCCTTAATGCAGTGCAGTCGCCCTGTCCCATGTGCAGAAAAACACCCCCAAAGCATGATGCTACCACCCCCATGCTTCACAGTAGGGAAGGTGTTCTTGGGATGGTACTCATCATTCTTCTTCCTCCAAACACGTTTAGTGGAATTATGACCAAAAAGTTATATTTTGGTCTCATCTGACCACATGACTTTCTCCCATGACTCCTCTGGATCATCCAAATGGTCATTGGCAAACTTAAGACGGGCCTTGACGTGCTGGTTTAAGCAGGGGAACCTTCCGTGCCATGCATGATTTCAAACCATGACGTCTTAGTGTATTACCAACAGTAACCTTGGAAACGGTGGTCCCAGCTCTTTTCAGGTCATTGACCAGCTCCTCCCGTGTAGTTCTGGGCTGATTTCTCACCTTTCTTAGGATCATTGAGACCCCACGAGGTGAGATCTTGCATGGAGCCCCAGTCCGAGGGAGATTGACAGTCATGTTTAGCTTCTTCCATTTTCTAATGATTGCTCCAACAGTGGACCTTTTTTCACCAAGCTGCTTGGCAATTTCCCCGTAGCCCTTTCCAGCCTTGTGGAGGTGTACAATTTTGTCTCTAGTGTCTTTGGACAGCTCTTTGGTCTTGGCCATGTTAGTAGTTGGATTCTTACTGATTGTATGGGGTGGACAGGTGTCTTTATGCAGCTAACGACCTCAAACAGGTGCATCTAATTTAGGATAATAAATGGAGTGGAGGTGGACATTTTAAAGGCAGACTAACAGGTCTTTGAGGGTCAGAATTCTAGCTGATAGACAGGTGTTCAAATACTTTATTTGCAGCTGTATCATACAAATAAATAGTTAAAAAATCATATATTGTGATTTCTGGATTTTTTGTTTTAGATTATGTCTCTCACAGTGGACATGCACCTGTGATGACAATTTCAGACCCCTCCATGATTTCCAAGTGGGAGAACTTGCAAAATAGCAGGGTGTTCAAATACTTATTTTCCTCACTGTATATATACAGTATAAGCGTGTTCACTATCAGAGGCAGAGAACACTAGTGTGTCAGTAAAGCAGAAGTGCAGGATTGAGACACACATCTGATGAAGAAACTGTTCTTGAGTCTGTAAAAGAGTCCCGAAGTGAACATGATGAAGATGATGATGGTGAGGATGATGATGATGTTGTGTGTTCTTGAACATGATGAAGGGTTTGATGAGAATCTCACCTCAGTTTTGACATCAGAATCAAACTTTACAGGCTCGTCTGGATCACAGGAGACTAGAAATCACAAATATATATCAGATTATCCTTGAAAGTTGAAAGTTGAAAGTTTATTTGCACATATAACATTTAAAATATAACTTTAAAAATCCATAAAAGAAGAAAACAAAAATACTGTGCGGGAGAGAGTGAGAAGACCATGAGGTCTTATAAAACCACCTCCCCAAAATCACATTAAAAATTACATGATCAAACAAGACAATACAATCAATACATCAATCATTTCAATATAACAAATTAACAAGATAAACTTATTTACATGTTAACATTATTTTCAGCTCTCTTTTGAAAGAGTTTAGAGTGGTTTTAGTCTTTAAAATGGGGTCTAAATGATTCCAGAGGGAAGGCCCTCTGTATTTCAGTGTAGATTGATTGGCTGTAGTTCTACAAAAAGGAAGATAAAAGTCTTTACAGCGCCTTGTGGAGTAGGCATGAACATCCGAAGAATACATGAAAAAGTTATTAAAAGCTCTGGGCATAATATGATTATCATATTCACATACTTGTACATAAAGATATTTATGCAATAGATGTTAACATTAAATATTGTCAAAATGTTATATTTTATGAAAAGCGGAGCAGATGATGACAATCTATTTGAATTACTCATAATTCTTAAGAATTTCTTTTGTATTAATAAAATCTTATTTAGATATGTTTGGCATGTTGCACCCCAAACAATATTACAGTACAGAATGTGGGGATAGATTAAACTGTAATATAATGTTTTCATACATGAAATATCAATTAAAGAGCGAACTCTACTCAGTATACCAACAGATTTCATTATTTTTCTACAAACATGTTGAATATGATATTTCCAGGTTAGTTTTTGGTCGACAATAACACCTAAAAATTTTATTTGGTTCACTTGGCTAATTTTTAAACCATCAATTGATACCTCTATGTCCTGACAGTCTCCTTTGTTTTTTGTGCTAAAAATCATAAAGTTAGTTTTTTCTATATTAAGAGAGAGTTGATTTACTTTAAACCATTTAGAAATATTTTGTAATTCTTCATTTGCTTCTCTTATCAATGTGTCAATGTTAGAATGAGATAATAGAAGACATGTATCGTCTGCAAACATGAGTGGCATAACATTTTTACAAACAACTCTTAAATCATTGATATAAATTAGAAATAATAGAGGTCCCAAAATGGACCCCTGCGGTACCCCACATAAAAGTTTTCCCCTACTTGAGCTCAGATTGTTAACAAACAAATTGCTCTCTCTCTTCCAAATAGTTTTGTACCCAATTTAAGGCTATATGTTTAATACCATAATTTTCTAATTTTGCTAAAAGAATATTATGATTTACTGTGTCGAATGCTTTCGACAAGTCTAAAAATATACTAATAGTGTTATTTTTCTCATGCAGATTTTTCGTGATTTTATCGACAAACTGTAAAAGAGCCATTTCTGTAGACATGTTCTCTCTGAAGCCATACTGGTGATCATATAAGATCAAATTTACTGTCTAAGTGTTTTAATATCCTTTTATAAACTAATTTTTCCAGTATTTTAGAAAACAAAGGTAGAACTGAAATAGGTCGATAACTGTTAAATAAATGTGAATTCCCAGACTTAAACAAGGGAGTTACTTTAGCTAATTTGAGATCTCTTGGTACAACGCCTGTTTTGAGTGACAAAGAGAGAACATAAGTTACAGGCTCAATAATAGAGGAAGCTACTTTCTTTATGAGACTAGCTCTAATTTCATCATGTCCTGGTGCTGTATCCTTCATCTTTAATATGATTTCAAGCACTTCATTAGGAGTTGGAGGATCAAATTCATTTAAGCAAGGATGAGGCAAATCAAAAATTTGTGAAGTAAATTTTCCTGTATTCACAATGTTTTTTGCCAGTGAAGGACCAACATTCACAAAGAAATCATTGAAACCGTTTGCTATATCGATGGGGTTTTGATACTTCTCAATACCATCGGATAACTGAGATAGAATTTCTCGAGTTGTTTGTTTTTTATTTAATAATTCATTTATAACATTCCAGGTCTTTTTTACATTTTCACTTGAATTTCCTAACTTTTCCGAAAAATATTTTTTCTTGGCATCTTTTAGAGCTTTGCTGAATTTTTTTAAAATATTTTTTATAGTACGCAATATTTAACGGTGTGGGGCTAATGAGAGATTTTTTATACAACTTATTTTTAGTAATGGAAGATTTTCTTAATGCAGGTGTAAACCATGGCTTAGAAATATTCCTGTTTTTACTTCTACTTTGTACCAATGGAAAACATTTATTAAACAAAGATGAAAATATATTCATAAATGTCTGATCCTGCATCCTGATGTCCGAAGACATGATTCCATGATATCTCAGCCAGAGACCTTTTAAAAGACTCAACATATTTAGAAGTAAGTCTACGATGTTTCATACTATAGGTTGGCTTTTTTTGCTGAGAATTTGTAAAAAGCAGAAATACAGGGAGATGATCTGAAATATCAGTGAGCATTACACCTGATGTGATTGAATTTACAAAATGATTAGTTAGTATATTGTCAATTAAGGTTGCCGATGAACATGTTATCCTTGTTGGTTTATCAATAAGTGGATAGAAATAATAAGAATAAATTGTATTTAAGAACTCAATGGAGGAATTAGATTCATGTTTCAAAAGATCAATGTTGAAATCTCCAAGAAGAATGCAAGTCCTATTCTTAACACTTATAATCTCCAGCATAGAGGACAAAGCCTCATTAAAAATGTCAATATCATTATCAGGTGGTCGATAAATGCAACCAATAATTACAGTTTGACCCCCAAAACAGCCACATTTTGGAATTTCTATAAAAACTGCTTCTGCATCAGTTTCAGAAAAATGAATACTCAGATCTTTCCTTTCAAAGAATTCAAAATCGTCATGAATAAAAAGAGAAACTCCACCACCTTTTCTATTAGTTCTACAAAAATGTACTGCATTATATTGAGGTAAGGAGTAAAATTGTCTGATGTCCTCATTCAGCCACGTTTCAGTCAGAGCAAGCACAGAAAACTGATGTTCTAAAGTTGATAGAAACTGTATGAATAAGTCAAAATTCTTAGGTAGACTACGGATATTCAAATGAAAAGCGGAAAACATGTCCTGATTATAATTTGATTTACTTTTGGACAGTGCATTAAATTCAACTTCATTATAATAATGACATGTATCACTTGACCTTAAATTTAAACTATTTTTATCTGGGTCAACCAGGTCATTATATGATCTATCCTCATCAATATCATCTGGATTAAAGACCAAATTACTTGCAGAGAAACTGTGTGAAAATGACATAAAGAGGTAAAAACCTCAATTCTCATTGCTTTCTCATCTTAATCTATAACACATTCAGTCAATTAAACACAATCACACATCTGTAAACTTTCAATATTGTAGATTCTATCTTCAGACGTCAGAAACTGATGAATCTCTGTGAATGTGCCTGAGTTTAAAACAGTAACACTAGCTTCATCTAGCAGGGTTGAGCTGGTTATCTGGACGGGAGACTCCTGGGAAAAGCATGTTTCTGCTGGAGGAGGTGTGAGTGAGGCCAGTAGGGGGTGCTGTTCACCCTGTGCTCTGTGAGTGAGGCCAGTAGGGGGCGCTGTTCACCCTGTGCTCTGTGTGTGAGGCCAGTAGGGGGCGCTGTTCACCCTGTGCTCTGTGAGTGAGTGAGGCCAGTAGGGGGTGCTGTTCACCCTGGGCTCTGTGTGTGAGGCCAGTAGGGGGCGCTGTTCACCCTGTGCTCTGTGAGTGAGGCCAGTAGGGGGCGCTGTTCACCCTGTGCTCTGTGAGTGAGGCCAGTAGGGGGCGCTGTTCACCCTGGGCTCTGTGTGTGAGGCCATTAGGGGGCGCTGTTCACCCTGTGCTCTGTGAGTGAGGCCAGTAGGGGGCGCTGTTCACCCTGTGCTCTGTGTGTGAGGCCAGAAGGGGGCGCTGTTCACCCTGTGCTCTGTGTGTGAGGCCAGTAGGGGGCGCTGTTCACCCTGTGCTCTGTGTGTGAGGCCAGTAGGGGGCGCTGTTCACCCTGTGCTCTGTGAGTGAGGCCAGTAGGGGGCGCTGTTCACCCTGGGCTCTGTGTGTGAGGCCAGTAGGGGGCGCTGTTCACCCTGTGCTCTGTGAGTGAGGCCAGTAGGGGGCGCTGTTCACCCTGTGCTCTGTGTGTGAGGCCAGAAGGGGGCGCTGTTCACCCTGTGCTCTGTGTGTGAGGCCAGTAGGGGGCGCTGTTCACCCTGGGCTCTGTGTGTGAGGCCAGTAGGGGGCGCTGTTCACCCTGTGCTCTGTGAGTGAGGCCAGTAGGGGGCGCTGTTCACCCTGTGCTCTGTGAGTGAGGCCAGTAGGGGGCGCTGTTCACCCTGTGCTCTGTGTGTGAGGCCAGTAGGGGGCGCTGTTCACCCTGTGCTCTGTGTGTGAGGCCAGTAGGGGGCGCTGTTCACCCTGTGCTCTGTGTGTGAGGCCAGTAGGGGGCGCTGTTCACCCTGTGCTCTGTGTGTGAGGCCAGTAGGGGGCGCTGTTCACCCTGTGCTCTGTGAGTGAGGCCAGTAGGGGGCGCTGTTCACCCTGTGCTCTGTGAGTGAGTGAGGCCAGTAGGGGGCGCTGTTCACCCTGTGCTCTGTGTGTGAGGCCAGTAGGGGGCGCTGTTCACCCTGTGCTCTGCTGTTCACCCTGTGCTCTGTGAGTGAGGCCAGTAGGGGGCGCTGTTCACCCTGTGCTCTGTGTGTGAGGCCAGTAGGGGGCGCTGTTCAGCCTGTGCTCTGTGCGTGAGGCCAGTAGGGGGCGCTGTTCACCCTGTGCTCTGTGTGTGAGGCCAGTAGGGGGCGCTGTTCACCCTGTGCTCTGTGCGTGAGGCCAGTAGGGGGCGCTGTTCACCCTGTGCTCTGTGAGTGAGGCCAGTAGGGGGCGCTGTTCACCCTGTGCTCTGTGCGTGATGCCAGTAGGGGGCGCTGTTCACCCTGTGCTCTGCTGTTCACCCTGTGCTCTGTGAGTGAGGCCAGTAGGGGGCGCTGTTCACCCTGTGCTCTGTGTGTGAGGCCAGTAGGGGGCGCTGTTCACCCTGTGCTCTGTGCGTGAGGCCAGTAGGGGGCGCTGTTCACCCTGTGCTCTGTGAGTGAAGCCAGTAGGGGGCGCTGTTCACCCTGTGCTCTGTGCGTGATGCCAGTAGGGGGCGCTGTTCACCCTGTGCTCTGTGAGTGAGGCCAGTAGGGGCGCTGTTCACCCTGTGCTCTGTGAGTGAGGCCAGTAGGGGGTGCTGTTCACCCTGTGCTCTGTGTGTGAGGCCAGTAGGGGGTGCTGTTCACCCTGTGCTCTGTGAGTGAGGCCAGTAGGGGGTGCTGTTCACCCTGGGCTCTGTGTGTGAGGCCAGTAGGGGGCGCTGTTCACCCTGTGCTCTGTGAGTGAGGCCAGTAGGGGGCGCTGTTCACCCTGTGCTCTGTGTGTGAGGCCAGAAGGGGGCGCTGTTCACCCTGTGCTCTGTGTGTGAGGCCAGTAGGGGGCGCTGTTCACCCTGTGCTCTGTGAGTGAGGCCAGTAGGGGGCGCTGTTAACCCTGTGCTCTGTGTGTGAGGCCAGTAGGGGGCGCTGTTCACCCTGTGCTCTGTGAGTGAGGCCAGTAGGGGGCGCTGTTCACCCTGTGCTCTGTGAGTGAGGCCAGTAGGGGGTGCTGTTCACCCTGGGCTCTGTGTGTGAGGCCAGTAGGGGGCGCTGTTCACCCTGTGCTCTGTGAGTGAGGCCAGTAGGGGGCGCTGTTCACCCTGTGCTCTGTGTGTGAGGCCAGAAGGGGGCGCTGTTAACCCTGTGCTCTGTGTGTGAGGCCAGTAGGGGGCGCTGTTCACCCTGTGCTCTGTGAGTGAGGCCAGTAGGGGGCGCTGTTCACCCTGTGCTCTGTGTGTGAGGCCAGTAGGGGGTGCTGTTCACCCTGTGCTCTGCTGTTCACCCTGTGCTCTGTGAGTGAGGCCAGTAGGGGGCGCTGTTCACCCTGTGCTCTGTGAGTGAGGCCAGTAGGGGGCGCTGTTCACCCTGTGCTCTGTGCGTGATGCCAGTAGGGGGCGCTGTTCACCCTGTGCTCTGTGAGTGAGGCCAGTAGGGGGCGCTGTTCACCCTGTGCTCTGTGTGTGAGGCCAGTAGGGGGCGCTGTTCACCCTGTGCTCTGTGAGTGAGGCCAGTAGGGGGCGCTGTTCACCCTGTGCTCTGTGTGTGAGGCCAGTAGGGGGCGCTGTTCACCCTGTGCTCTGTGAGTGAGGCCAGTAGGGGGCGCTGTTCACCCTGTGCTCTGTGTGTGAGGCCAGTAGGGGGCGCTGTTCACCCTGTGCTCTGTGAGTGAGGCCAGTAGGGGGCGCTGTTCACCCTGTGAAGATTGCAATGCTGGAATAGCCTATGTTGTGTGTGTGTGAGAGGCGCCGGCGCGATGGAATCATAATAATATAGCCTACTCCGTTATTTTGTTCATACAGGACATCATTCGAAGCTGCAAAGTATTTATTTATATTTGTGTACACTCGCAATAAAACACAACATTGTGTTTTTATAAAATAAAGAAAACAAACAAACTGCCGTCTCAGTTTCCTTTCCGTCAACTTGTTTGTGAGGCGCCGCGCCTCACAGAAATGAACTCAGCAGCATGCTGTCAGTTTTTTCTTTCGTTTTATTAATCTATTAATTGTTTAAATAGCCATATTTTGTGTGTTTCTTTTATATAGGCCTATAGACTATGATTTTATGAAAACAAATTTTGTTTTTTAATTTAATTATATTTTCCTTAAATCATCCTGGTTTCTGGTAAATCAGAGGCCAGAGCTTGCCTGACCCTTTTTGAGAGACTTTAGTGGAGAAATCAAAACAAATGAGCAGCACCCACAAGAAACTCACAGAAGAAACAAATTCAAAATGTTGAGTTTATTATTAATAACATATGATACAGTTAAGTAATAAAATGACTATGTTTTGCCGAATATTATCACGATTTCAAATATAACATTGATTAGAGTTAAATGTTCAAGTAGTTAATATTAAGCTAATTACATTTTAGACAAATTATTGACTGTTTTTTTTTTTTCTCATTTAATAAGGTTACAAAATTGGCCTTTATCAAAACAATTAACGCCCTGGGATAAATATGCAGAAGTATATAAAAGCTGATAGAACACTGATGAGGATATTGCTTCAGAATAAATAATATTTACACCACCAAAAATAATTTTCCCCACACAGAAAAGTAACTTTTTTACTCAGAGGGTTATGGGTTAGGGTTAACAGATAATGATTTAATGGCTACTGCCTTTTATGTTTGACTATTTATCTGACTAGTGTAACTAGGTTCACATAACCAGTTACAGTTGTATATCTACTGCATCTTACAGACATGCAAAATTTCTTTTGAGGCTCACTATTTCCTGGAATTTTTCCCAAAATGCATTGTTTTTATTTTTTGGTAATCAAAATATTCTGGATTCCTTGTCTTTTTATCAATATGAATATGAATGAATGAATGAATGAATGAATGAATAAATAAATAAATAAATAAATAAATGCAGTTTTGTGTACAAATTAATCAATTTATTTTATTTTAAAAGTAGTTGTTTTCACCAGTAATCTCCACTATAGCAAGGCCATTTTTCCATTACTCCATTAATATGCTTTTACACATATTCCCATGCACACACATTCTCACACATACAGACAGACACACACACACACACACACACACACACACACACACACCCAATGCTGGAAACAGATACAAAATTATTATTCTTTAAAGATTTCTTATCCAACGTTATTACAGCCTTCATCTTCCATTTGAAATGGCTGATAGTTGAATTTACTGTTTGCCCTCTCTGAGCATCATAAATTCATGAAATGTCCCCCATAAGCGGTATAACAATTTTTTTTATTGCCACCCCCCTATATATAAAATATAAAATCCTGGACACGCCCCTGCTTGTCAGGCGTAGCAACAGTAACTAAGGAGGGCGGGGCTTAGCGAAGGGTCAATTCATTTAACAATTTGTTCTAGTTTGGGAGAATTTATTTTAGTCCGTCTTCGAATAAAAAGAGTTCCAAGTTTTAAATGTCGAGAGATTGTCACACGTGCCTCTGAATTCTTTAGAGTATTAAAAGTATTTCTTCAGAATGCATTGAACCTAAAATCCGGCCGGGAACTCGATTAGCTACAA
This sequence comes from Abramis brama, assembly GCF_963993115.1. Lineage (NCBI taxonomy): Eukaryota > Metazoa > Chordata > Actinopteri > Cypriniformes > Leuciscidae > Abramis > Abramis brama. The sequence goes on along the minus strand of NC_139977.1, from coordinate 35,058,748 downwards.
ATCTGTGATGGACACAACACAACCACACCAACCAGTTTAAAACCTTGTAAAAAATGGAAATTTGACCCTCTTTTCGCTGAAGAATGCACTGTCACGACTCACAAGCCCCTGTGGTCTTGCGTTCCTTGGGTTTTGTTTGAGGTTTGGTTAATGCCATTATTGCGCGCGCTCTATAAAACGACATGCACGCGCTTTTCACACACGTCAACCCCAACGATTGTTAATTCTGCATTATACAGAAAGTTCCTGCGTTATCTCGTCATCTTGCAAAGTGAAGTGTTATGTCAGCCCTTAAATGGAGAGCACACCACAGACATGCCACAAGAAGGTTAACAATCTTAATAAAAAAAATCCTTTAAAGTATCAAAAAGTAAGCTATAAGTAGAAGAGGAACGAGCAAATCAAAAACAGTTGTTTACATGCACGTGCTTCATTCTTACCTAAGGACTCCCAAAAGCAATTCACCCCGCTACCTCAGAACTGTCACTTTCTTCTTTCTTTCTTTTTTCTTTTTTCTATTTACAATCAAATTAACCTTATAAACCCCACCCATTGCGCCATACTCGTGAGCTATCATTGGCCGAGTGTCTCTAGCACTTACTGTCTATGCTCTAACGTCATCCTTCCGTGAGCCGAGCCAAGCCAACACCCACACGCGAGAAGACGTGCCACTGTCATGCGTGCATGATTTGCATATTCACAACTCACGTTTATTGATATTCAAAATGAGCCCCTGTGTTCACATAGTTTCTGCTCATGCAAGTTAGTTAAAAGCCCTATGCTCTATTATAATAGATTCACACATTTCTAAGGCTTCTAAATGATAGCTACATCTATTTTTTTCAAATTCTTTTTTATTTTATTTTTAGAAAAAAATCATGTTAAAGGGATAGTTCACCCAAAAATGTAAATGCTTTCATAATTTATTCACCCTCATGTCGTTCCAAACCTTTATGACTTTCTTTCTAAGTAAAAGAAATAAACAACTTTCAAAACACACACAATCTGGAAACATCCAAACAAGTGGAGCTAAAGTACAGAATCACCAAAGTCACTATGCAGAGACTCTTTCAGCCGACTACATCGATACGCCAGTTTATGAGTCGCTTGAAACTTTCACTCACACTATTCCTTTAAAATATATGATATATGAAATATATGTATTTGAGGCTAAGTGTATCCCATGATTCGTCATAATGTGGAACTCATGTACAGCCTGCTTTTTATCACTTAACCACAAGTATGCTTTAATTGTTGTAAGTGTGTCCCATCAGGTAAAACTGGTGAAGTGTAAAGACAGAAAGCATTACTTTACTTGTTCCATCAAAAAGTAATCTGATTATGTAATGCATGTTACTTATATAACACGTGTGTAATTAACAATGTTATACTGCATGTCATTTTTAAAAATGTTTTTGACAGAAAACCTCAAGGCAGTGTCACATCTTCAGTGACTGATGTATTTTAAATAAGTATCTTGCATCCTGTTGGCAGTTCAAATGAAATTAAACATTTTAAAACAATATTTGTGAAAGAAACAAACATTTAACTATTTAAAAGCACGATGGGTTTGAATGACTGGCTGTGATCAGAAAGGTCAGTTCTTCAGAACTTGTGATAATAGTGCCATACTGTTAAGAAAACCTGCAGGAGCCGGTGGATTACATGATGGCCAGAATAAATAAAAATGATCAAGGACAGAAGCAAATGTTAAGTTTTCTGTGTATTGGATTGTGAAAGGATTTATCTAGAAAGGATTTTTGTAAACATTTATTTGGTTTGAGAAAGTTGTGACTTTCTCAAACCAACAAGTGTGAAAAAAACAAAATATATATATATATAAAATGTACCACTAGGCTACTTTGGAAAACAATTAAAATCATAAACATTGAATTTGAGTAAAACTTTGTCAGGAGGTAAAGGTAAAAAAGCTGTCTCTGGGGCGGTAACTTTTCAAAAGGTCATTTGTACCTAAAGAGTGCATATTAATATTAATATTAATACCTCAAAGGTATATTGGTACCAAAACATTAGTACCTAATGGTACATATTAGAACCTTTTTAAATGGTACCATTCCAG